>NW_026893750.1:300000-441631 GCF_032452875.1 Bos javanicus | reverse complement strand
CATGCACTGATCACGTGACTGATCATGCACTGATCACGTGGCTATCATGCACTGATATCATGCACTGGTCACGTGGCTGATCACACTGATGGATCATGTGACTGATCATGCACTGATCACGTGGCTATCATGCACAGATCACGTGGCTGATCATGCAATGATCACGAGCTACCATGTACTGGTCACGTGACTGATCATGCACTGATCACGTGGCTGATCATACACTGATCACGTGACTGATCATGCACTGATCACGTGGCTGATCATGCACTGATCACGTGGCTATCATGCACTGCTCACATGGCTGATCATGCAATGATCACGTAGCTACCATGCACTGGTCACGTGACTGATCATGCACTGATCAGGTAATTGATTATGCACTGATCACGTGACTGATCATGCACAGATCACGTGACTGATCATGCACTGATCACGTGGCTATCATGCACTGCTCACGTGGCTGATCATGCAATGATCACGCAACTACCATGTACTGGTCACATGACTGATCATGCACTGAACACATAATTGATCATGCACTGATCACTGGCTTATCATGCATTGATCATGTGACTGATCATGTGCTGATCATGTTTGGTGTCACACACTGATGATGTGCCTCTGGAGGCAATGAACATAGAGCTGAGTAGGCAGGAATCAGTCAGCAGGCTATAATCATGGAACTCAGCTCTGAGAAATCATGCTGCTCAGCTGGCAATAGTTAAGTAGATGAGCAGGCAGGAATTACGCAGCACAGGTGGCAATTGTCAAGGAGATGACAGGCAGGAATCGTGCAGCTCAGCTGGAAATTGTCAAGCAGATGAGCAGACAGTAATCACGCAGCTCAGGAGGCCCTGATCACGTGACTGAGCATGCACTGTTCACGTGGCTGATCACACACCTATCACGTGACTGATCATGCACTGATCATGTGACTGATCATGCACTGATCACGTCGCTATCTTGCACTGATCACTTGGCTGATCACACACTCATCACGGGACTGATCGTGCACTGATCACGGCGCTATCATGCATTGACTACATGACTCCACATGCACTGCTCACGTGGATGATCATGCAATGATCACGTAGCTACCATGTACTGGTCACGTGACTGATCATGCACTGATCACGTAATTGATCATGCACTGATCATGTGGCTGATCATGCACTGATCACGTGGCTGATCATACACTGATCACGTGACTGATCATGCAGTGATCACGTGGCATCGTCGTGCACTACTCACGTGGCTGATCATGCAATGATCATGTAGCTACCATGTACAGGTCACGTGAATGATCATACACCCATCAGGTGACTGATCATGCACTGATCACGTGGCTATCATGCACTGATCACGAGACTGATCATGCACTGATCACGTCTATATCATCCACTGAGTACATGACTGCCCTTGCACTGATCACGTGGATGATCATACACTAATCATGTGACAGATCATGCACTGATCACGTGGCTGATCATGCACTGATACCGTGACTGAGCATGGACTGATCACATGACTATCATGTAGTCATCACGTGACTTAATGGCGCTGACCATGTGACTGATCATGCGCTGATCATGTTTGCTATCATACACTGATCATGTGCCTCTGCAGGCAATAAACAAAGAGCTGAGTAGGCACGAATCATACAGTCAGCAGGCAATAATGTTGGAAATCAGCTGTGAGGAATCATGCTGCTCAGCTGGCAATAATCAAGCAGCTGAGCAGGCAGGAATTACACAGCACAGCTGGCAATTGCCAAGCAGATGACAGGCAGGAATCGTGCAGCTCAGCTGGCAATTGTCAAGCAGATGAGCAGACAGTAATCACGCAGCTCAGCAGGCCCTGATCACGTGACTGAGCATGCACTGTTCACGTGGCTGATCATACACTGATCACGTGATTGATCATGCACTGATCACTTGGATATCATGCACTGATCACGTGGCTGATCATGCAGTGTTCACGTGGCTGACCATGCACTGATCACGTGGCTGATCATACACTGATCACGTAACTGATCATGCACTGATCGCACTGATCACGTGGCTATCATGCACTGAATACGTGGCTATCATGCACTGATATATGCACTGGTCACGTGGATGATCACACACGATCACGTGACTGATAATGCACTGATCACGTGGCTATCATGCACAGATAACGTGGCTGATCATGCAATGATCACGTAGCTACCATGTACTGGTCAGGTGACTGATCATGCACTGATCACGCGATCTGATCATACACTGATCACGTGACTGATCATGCACTGATCACGTGGCTGATCATGCACTGATCACGTGGCTATCATGCACTGCTCACGTGGCTGATCATGCAATGATCACGTGGCTACATGCACTGGTCACGTGACTGATCATGCACTGATCAGGTAATTGATCATGCACTGATCACGTGACTGATCATGCACAGATCACGTGACTGATCATGCACTGATCACGTGGCTGATCATGCACTGATCACGTGACTGATCATGCACTGATCACGTGGCTGATCATGCACTGATCACGCGGCTATCATGCACTGCTCACGTGGCTGATCATGCAATGATCACGTAGCTACCATGCACTGGTCACGTGACTGATCATGCACTGATCAGGTAATTGATCATGCACTGATCTAGTGACTGATCATGCACAGATCACGTGACTGATCATGCACTGATCACGTGCCTATCATGCACTGCTCACGTGGCTGATCATGCAATGATCACAGCTACCATGTACTGGTCACATGACTGATCATGCACTGATCACATAATTGATCATGCACTGATCACCTGGCTTATCATGCATTGATCACGTGACTGATCATGTGCTGATCATGTTTGGTGTCACACACTGATCATGTGCCTCTGGAGGCAATGAACATAGAGCTGAGTAGGCAGGAATCAGTCAGCAGGCTATAATCATGGAACTCAGCTCTGAGAAATCATGCTGCTCAGCTGGCCATAATCAAGTAGATGAGCAGGCAGGAGTTACGCAGCACAGGTGGCAATTGTCAAGGAGATGACAGGCAGGAATCGTGCAGCTCAGCTGGCAATTGTCAAGCAGATGAGCAGACAGTAATCACGCAGCTCAGCAGGCCCTGATCACGTGACTGAGCATGCACTGTTCAAGTGGCTGATCATACACTGATCACGTGATGATCATGCACTAATCACTTGGATATCATGCACTGATCACGTGGCTGATCATACACTGTTCACGTGTCTGACCATGCACTGATCACGTGGCTGATCATACACTGCTCACGTAACTGATCATGCACTGATCACGTGGGTATCATGCACTGATCACGTGGCTGAACATGCACTGTTCACGTGGCTGATCACACACCTGTCACGTGACATATCATGCACGGATCACGTAGCACGCATGCACTGATCACGTTGCTGATCATACTCTGCTCATGTAACTCATCATGCACACATCACGTGGCTATCATGCACTGCTCACGTGGTTCTTCATGGAATGATCACGAAGCTACCATATACTGGTCATGTGACTGGTCATGCACAGATCACGTAAATGATCATGCACTCTTCACGTGACTGATCATGTACTGATCATGTGATTGATAATGCACTGATCACTTGGCTATCATGCTCTGCTCACGTGGCTGATCATGCAACGATCACGTAGCAACCATGTACTGGTCTCGTGACTGATCATGCACTGATCACGTAATTGATCCTGCACTGATCACGTGGCCCATCACGCACTGATCCGGTGGCTGATCAGACACGTATCACTTGACTGATAATGTACAGATCACATGACTAATCATGAAGTGATCACGTGGCTATCGTGCACTGATCACGTGGATATCATGCACTGATCACGTGGCTGATCACACATGTATCACGTGACTGATCATGCACTGATCACGTGGCTATCATGCACAGATCACTTGGCTGATCATGCAATGATCATGTAGCTACCATGTACTGGTCACGTGACTGATCATGCACTGATCACGTGGCTGTACATGCACTGATATCATGCACTGGTCACGTGGCTGATCACACACGTATCACGTGACTGATCATGCACTGATCACGTGGCTGATCATGCACTGATCACGTGGCTGATCATGCACTGATCACGTGACTACCATGTACTGGTCACGTGACTGATCATGCACTGATCACGTGGCTGATCATGCACTGCTCACGTGGTTGATCATGCACTGATCACGTGACTGATCATGCACTGATTACGTGACTGATCATGCACTGATCACGTGGCTGATCATGCACTGATATCATGCACTGGTCACGTGGCTGATCATGCACGTATCATGTGACTGATCATGCACTGATCACGTGGCTATCATGCACAGATCACGTGGCTGATCATGCAATGATCACGTAGCTACCATGTACTGGTCAGGTGACTGATCATGCACTGATCACGTGGCTGATCATACACTGATCACGTGACTGATCATGCACTGATCACGTGGCTGATCATGCACTGATCACGTGGCTATCATGCACTGCTCACATGGCTGATCATGCAATGATCACGTAGCTACCCTGCACTGGTCACGTGACTGATCATGCACTGATCACGTAATTGATTATGCACTGATCACGTGACTGATCATGCACAGATCACGTGACTGATCATGCACTGATCACGTGGCTATCATGCACTGCTCACGTGGCTGATCATGCAATGATCACGCAGCTACCATGTACTGGTCACGTGACTGATCATGCACTGAACACGTAATTGATCATGCACTGATCACCTGGCTTATCATGCATTGATCATGTGACTGATCATGTGCTGATCATGTTTGGTGTCACACACTGATGATGTGCCTCTGGAGGCAATGAACATAGAGCTGAGTAGGCAGGAATCAGTCAGCAGGCTATAATCATGGAACTCAGCTCTGAGAAATCATGCTGCTCAGCTGGCAATAGTTAAGTAGATGAGCAGGCAGGAATTACGCAGCACAGGTGGCAATTGTCAAGGAGATGACAGGCAGGAATCGTGCAGCTCAGCTGGCAATTGTCAAGCAGATGAGCAGACAGTAATCACGCAGCTCAGGAGGCCCTGATCACGTGACTGAGCATGCACTGTTCACGTGGCTGATCACACACTGATCACGTGACTGATCATGCACTGATCATGTGACTGATCATGCACTGATCACGTAGCTATCATGCACTGATCACGTGGCTGATCACACTGATCACGGGACTGATCATGCACTGATCACGTGGCTATCATGCACTGATCACGTGACTGATCATGCACTGATCACGTGGCTGATCATGCACTGATCACGTAGCTGACCATGCACTGATCACGTGACTGATCATGCACTGATCACGTAATTGATCATGCACTGATCACGTGGCTGATCATGCACTGATCACGTGGCTGATCATGCACTGATCACGTGACTGATCATGCACTGATCACGTGGCTATCATGCACTACTCACGTGGCTGATCATGCAATGATCATGTAGCTACCATGTACAGGTCACGTGAATGATCATACACCCATCAGGTGACTGATCATGCACTGATCACGTGGCTATCATGCACTGATCACGTGACTGATCATGCACTGATCACGTCTATATCATGCACTGAGTACATGACTGCCCTTGCACTGATCACGTGGATGATCATACACTAATCATGTGACAGATCATGCACTGATCACGTGGCTGATCATGCACTGATACCGTGACTGAGCATGGACTGATCACATGACTATCATGTAGTGATCACGTGACTTAATGGCGCTGATCATGTGACTGATCATGCGCTGATCATGTTTGCTATCATACACTGATCATGTGCCTCTGGAGGCAATAAACAAAGAGCTGAGTAGGCACGAATCAAACAGTCAGCAGGCAATAATCATGGAACTCAGCTGTGAGGAATCATGCTGCTCAGCTGGCAATAATCAAGCAGCTGAGCAGGCAGGAATTACGCAGCACAGCTGGCAATTGTCAAGCAGATGACAGGCAGGAATCGTGCAGCTCAGCTGGCAATTGTCAAGCAGATGAGCAGACAGTAATCACGCAGCTCAGCAGGCCCTGATCACGTGACTGAGCATGCACTGTTCACGTGGCTGATCATACACTGATCACGTGATTGATCATGCACTGATCACTTGGATATCATGCACTGATCACGTGGCTGATCATACACTGTTCACGTGTCTGACCATGCACTGATCACGTGGCTGATCATACACTGCTCACGTAACTGATCATGCACTGATCACGTGGCTATCATGCACTGATCACGTGGCTGAACATGCACTGATCACGTGGCTGATCACACACTGTCACGTGACTGATCATGCACTGATCACGTGGCTATCATGCACTGATCACGTGGCTGATCATGCAATGATCACGTAGCTATCATGTACTGATCACGTGACTGATCATGCACTGATCACGTGGCTGATCATGCACTGATCACGTGACTGATCATGCACTGATCACGTGGCTGATCATGCACTGATCACGTGGCTGATCATGCACTGATCACGTGACTGATCATGCACTGATCACGTGACTGATCATGCACTGATCACGTGGCTATCATGCACTGATATCATGCACTGATCACGTGGCTGATCACACACGTATCACGTGACTGATCATGCACTGATCACGTGGCTATCATGCACTGATCACGTGGCTGATCATGCAATGATCACGTAGCTACCATGTACTGGTCACGTGACTGATCATGCACTGATCACGTGGCTGATCATGCACTGATCACGTGGCTGATCATGCACTGATCACGTGACTGATCATGCACTGATCACGTGACTGATCATGCACTGATCACGTGGCTATCATGCACTGATCACGTGGCTGATCATGCACTGATCACGCAGCTACCATGCACTGGTCACATGACTGATCATGCACTGATCACATAATTCATCATGCACTGATCACCTGGCTTATCATACATTGATCATGTGACTGATCATGTGCTGATCATGTTTGGTGTCATACACTGATCATGTGCCTCTGGACGCAATGAACATAGAGCTGAGTAGGCAGGAATCAGTCAGCAGGCATAATCATGGAACTCAGCTCTGAGAAATCATGCTGCTCAGCTGGCAATAATCAAGTAGATGAGCAGGCAGGAATTACGTAGCACAGGTGGCAATTGTCAAGCAGATGAGAGGCAGGAATCGTGCAGCTCAGCTGGCAATTGTCAAGCAGATGAGCAGACAGTAATCACGCAGCTCAGCAGGCCCTGATCACGTGACTGAGCATGCACTGTTCACGTGGCTGATCACACACCTATCACGTGACTGATCATGCACTGATCATGTGACTGATCATGCACTGATCACGTAGCTATCATGCACTGATCACGTGGCTGATCATACACTCATCACGGGACTGATCATGCACTGATCACGGCGCTATCATGCATTGATACATGACTCACATGCACTGATCACGTGGCTGATCATGCACTGATCACGTGACTGATCATGCACTGATCACGTGACTGATCATGCACTGATCACGTGGCTGATCATGCACTGATCACGTGGCTATCATGCACTGCTCACGTGGCTGATCATGGCAATGATCACGTAGCTACCATGTACTGGTCACGTGACTGATCATGCACTGATCACGTAATTGATCATGCACTGATCACGTGGCTGATCATGCACTGATCACGTGGCTGATCATACACTGATCACGTAACTGATCATGCACTGATCACGTGACTGATCATGCACTGATCACGTGGCTATCATGCACTGATCACGTGGCTGGACATGCACTGATCACGTGCCTGATCATGCACTGATCACGTGACTGATCATGCACTGATCACGTGGCTATCATGCACTGCTCACGTGGCTGATCATGCGATGATCACGCAGCTACCATGTACTGGTCACTTGACTGATCATGGACTGATCACGTGACTGATCATGCAGTGATCACGTGGCTATCGTGCACTACTCACGTGGCTGATCATGCAATGATCATGTAGCTACCATGTACAGGTCACGTGAATGATCATACACCCATCAGGTGACTGATCATGCACTGATCACGTGGCTATCATGCACTGATCACGAGACTGATCATGCACTGATCACGTCTATATCATGCACTGATCACATGACTGCCCATGCACTGATCACGTGGATGATCATACACTAATCATGTGACAGATCATGCACTGATCACGTGGCTGATCATGCACTGATACCGTGACTGAGCATGGACTGATCACATGACTATCATGTAGTGATCACGTGACTTAATGGCGCTGATCATGTGACTGATCATGCGCTGATCATGTTTGCTATCATACACTGATCATGTGCCTCTGGAGGCAATAAACAAAGAGCTGAGTAGGCACGAATCAAACAGTCAGCAGGCAATAATCATGGAACTCAGGTGTGAGGAATCTTGCTGCTCAGCTGGCAATAATCAAGCAGCTGAGCAGGCAGGAATTACGCAGCACAGCTGGCAATTGTCAAGCAGATGACAGGCAGGAATCGTGCAGCTCAGCTGGCAATTGTCAAGCAGATGAGCAGACAGTAATCACGCAGCTCAGGAGGCCCTGATCACGTGACTGAGCATGCACTGTTCACGTGGCTGATCATACACTGATCACGTGATTGATCATGCACTGATCACTTGGATATCATGCACTGATCACGTGGCTGATCATACACTGTTCATGTGTCTGACCATGCACTGATCACGTGGCTGATCATACACTGCTCACGTAACTGATCATGCACTGATCACGTGGCTATCATGCACTGAATACGTGGCTGAACATGCACTGTTCACGTGGCTGATCACACACCTGTCAAGTGACATATCATGCCCGGATCACGTGGCACTCATGCACTGATCACGTGGCTGATCATACTCTGCTCACGTAACTCATCATGCACACATCACGAGGCTATCATGCACTGCTCACGTGGTTCTTCATGGAATGATCACGAAGCTACCATATACCGGTCACATGACTAATCATGCACAGATCACGTAAATGATCATGCACTGTTCACGTGACTGATCATGTACTGATCACGTGACTGATCATGCACTGATCACGTGGCTATCATGCTCTGCTCACGTGGCTGATCATGCAACGATCACGTAGCAACCATGTACTGGTCACGTGACTGATCATGCACTGATCACGTAATTGATCCTACACTGATCACGTGGCTCATCACGCACTGATCAGTGGCTGATCAGACACGTATCACGTGACTGATCATGCACTGATCACGTGACTGATCATGCACTGATCACGTGGCTATCATGCACTGATCACGTGGCTATCATGCACTGATCACGTGGCTGATCATGCACTGATCACGCAGCTACCATGCACTGATCACATGACTGATCATGCACTGATCACGTAACTGATCATGCACTGATCACGTGGCTTATCATGCACTGATCATGTGACTGATCATGTGCTGATCATGTTTGGTGTCATACACTGATCATGTGCCTCTGGAGGCAATGAACATAGAGCTGAGTAGGCAGGAATCAGTCAGCAGGCTATAATCATGGAACTCAGCTGTGAGAAATCATGCTGCTCAGCTGGCAATAATCAAGTAGATGAGCAGGCAGGAATTATGCAGCACAGGTGGCAATTGTCAAGCAGATGACAGGCAGGAATCGTGCAGCTCAGCTGGCAATTGTCAAGCAGATGAGCAGACAGTAATCACGCAGCTCAGCAGGCCCTGATCACGTGACTGAGCATGCACTGATCACGTGGCTGATCACACACTATCACGTGAATGATCATGCACTGATCACGTGGCTATCATGCACTGATCACGTGATTGTCATGCACTGATCACGTGGCTATCATGCACTGATCACGTGGCTGATCATGCACTGATCACGTATCATGCACTGATCACTGGCTGATCATGCACTGATCACGGGACTGATCATGCACTGATCACGGGCTATCATGCACTGATCACATGACTCCATGCACTGATCACGTGGCTGATCATGCACTGATCACGTGACTGATCATGCACTGATCACGTGACTGATCATGCACTGATCACGTGGCTGATCATGCACTGATCACGTAACTGATCATGCACTGATCACGTGGCTGATCATGCACTGATCACGTGGCTGATCATGCACTGATCACGTGACTGATCATGCACTGATCACGTGACTGATCATGCACTGATCACGTGGCTATCATGCACTGATCACGTGGCTGATCATGCACTGATCACGTGACTGATCATGCACTGATCACGTGACTGATCATGCACTGATCACGTGGCTATCATGCACTGATCACGTGGCTGATCATGCACTGATCACGCAGCTACCATGCACTGATCACGTGACTGATCATGCACTGATCACGTAACTGATCATGCACTGATCACGTGGCTGATCATGCACTGATCACGTGACTGATCATGCACTGATCACGTGGCTGATCATGCACTGATCACGTGGCTATCATGCACTGATCACGTGGCTGATCATGCACTGATCATGTAGCTACCATGTACTGTCACGTGAATGATCATACACCCATCAGGTGACTGATCATGCACTGATCACGTGGCTATCATGCACTGATCACGTGACTGATCATGCACTGATCACGTCTAATCATGCACTGATCACGTGACTGCCCATGCACTGATCACGTGGATGATCATACACTAATCATGTGACAGATCATGCACTGATCACGTGGCTGATCATGCACTGATACCGTGACTGAGCATGGACTGATCACATGACTATCATGTAGTGATCACGTGACTTAATGGCGCTGATCATGTGACTGATCATGCGCTGATCATGTTTGCTATCATACACTGATCATGTGCCTCTGGAGGCAATAAACAAAGAGCTGAGTAGGCACGAATCAAACAGTCAGCAGGCAATAATCATGGAACTCAGCTGTGAGGAATCATGCTGCTCAGCTGGCAATAATCAAGCAGCTGAGCAGGCAGGAATTACGCAGCACAGCTGGCAATTGTCAAGCAAGCAGACAGTAATCATGCAGCTCAGCAGGCCCTGATCACGTGACTGAGCATGCACTGTTCACGTGGCTGATCATACACTGATCACGTGACTGATCATGCACTGATCACTTGGATATCATGCACTGATCACGTGGCTGATCATACACTGATCACGTGTCTGACCATGCACTGATCACGTGGCTGATCATACACTGCTCACGTAACTGATCATGCACTGATCACGTGGCTATCATGCACTGATCACGTGACTGATCATGCACTGATGAGTGGCAATCATGCACTGATCACGTGGCTGATCATGCACTGATCACGTGACTGATCATGCACTGATCACTGGCTATCATGCACTCATCACCTGGCTATCATGCACTGATCACGTGGCTGATCATGCACTGATCACGTGACTGATCATGCACTGATCACGTCTGATCATGCACTGATCACGTGACTGATCATGCACTGATCACGTGGATGATCATGCACTGATCACGTGACTGATCATGCACTGATCACGTGGCTATCATGCACTGCTCACGTGGCTGATCATGCAATGATCACGTAGCTATCATGTACTGGTCACGTGACTGATCATGCACTGATCACGTAATTGATCATGCACTGATCACGTGACTGATCATGCACTGATCACGTGACTGATCATGCACTGATCACGTGGATATCATGCACTGATCACGTGGCTGATCATGCACTGATCACGTGGCTGATCATGCACTGATCACGTGGCTGATCATGCACTGATCACGTAACTGATCATGCACTGATCACGTGGCTATCATGCACTGATCACGTGGCTGATCATGCACTGATCACGTGGCTGATCACACACTGATCACGTGACTGATCATGCACTGATCACGTGGCATCATGCACTGATCACGTGGCTGATCATGCACTGATCACGTAACTGATCATGCACTGATCACGTGGCTATCATGCACTGATCACGTGGCTGATCATGCACTGATCACGTAGCTACCATGCACTGATCACGTGACTGATCATGCACTGATCACGTGACGATCATGCACTGATCACGTGACTGATCATGCACTGATCACGTGACTGATCATGCACTGATCACGTGGCTATCATGCACTGATCACGTGGCTGATCATGCACTGATCACGTAGCAACCATGCACTGATCACGTGACTGATCATGCACTGATCACGTAACTGATCATGCACTGATCACGTGACTGATCATGCACTGATCACGTGGCTGATCATGCACTGATCACGTGGCTATCATGCACTACTCACGTGGCTGATCATGCAATGATCATGTAGCTACCATGTACAGGTCACGTGACTGATCATACACCCATCAGGTGACTGATCATGCACTGATCACGTGGCTGATCATGCACTGATCACGTGCCTGATCATGCACTGATCACGTGACAAATCATGCACTGATCACATAGCTATCATGCACTGATCACGTGGCTGATCATGCACTGATCACGTGGCTGATCATGCACTGATACCGTGACTGAGCATGGACTGATCACATGACTATCATGTAGTGATCACGTGACTTAATGGCGCTGATCATGTGACTGATCATGCGCTGATCATGTTTGCTATCATACACTGATCATGTGCCTCTGGAGGCAATAAACAAAGAGCTGAGTAGGCACGAATCAAACAGTCAGCAGGCAATAATCATGGAACTCAGTGTGAGGAATCATGCTGCTCAGCTGGCAATAATCAAGCAGCTGGGCAGGCAGGAATTACGCAGCACAGCTGGCAATTGTCAAGCAGATGAAAGGCAGGAATCATAGAGCTCAGCTGGCAATTGTCAAGCAGATGAGCAGACAGTAATCACGCAGCTCAGCAGGCCCTGATCACGTGACTGAGCATGCACTGTTCACGTGGCTGATCATACACTGATCACGTGATGATCATGCACTGATCACTTGGATATCATGCACTGATCACGTGGCTGATCATACACTTTTCACGTGTCTGACCATGCACTGATCACGTGGCTGATCATACACTGCTCACGTAACTGATCATGCACTGATCACGTGGCTATCATGCACTGATCACGTGGCTGAACATGCACTGTTCACGTGGCTGATCACACACCTGTCACGTGACATATCATGCACTGATCACGTGGCACTCATGCACAGATCACGTGGCTGATCATACTCTGCTCACGTAACTGATCATGCACACATCACGTGGCTATCAGGCACTGCTCACGTGGCTCGTCATGGAATGATCACGTAGCTACCATATACTGGTCACGTGACTGATCATGCACAGATCACGTAAATGATCATGCACTGTTCACGTGACTGATCATGTACTGATCACGTGACTGATCATGCACTGATCACGTGGCTATCATGCTCTGCTCACGTGGCTGATCATGCAACGATGACGTAGCAACCATGTACTGGTCACGTGACTGATCATGCACTGATCACGTAATTGATCCTGCACTGATCACGTGGCTCATCATGCACTGATCACGTGGCTGATCACACATGTATCACGTGACTGATCATGCACTGATCACGTGGCTATCATGCACTGATCACGTGGCTATCATGCACTGATCACGTGGCTATCATGCACTGATCACGTGGCTGATCATGCACTGATCACGTGGCTGACCATGCACTGGTCACGTGACTGATCATGCACTGATCACGTGGCTGATCATGCATGATCACGTGGCTGATCATGCACTGATCACTGATCATGCACGTATCACGTGACTGATCATGCACTGATCACGTAACTGATCATGCACTGATCACGTGGCTATCATGCACTGATCACGTGGCAGATCACACACGTATCATGTGACTGATCATGCACTGATCACGTGGCTATCATGCACTGATCACGTGGCTATCATGCACTGATCACGTGGCTGATCATGCACTGATCACGTAACTGATCATGCACTGATCACGTGACTGATCATGCACTGATCACGTGACTGATCATGCACTGATCACGTGACTGATCATGCACTGATCACGTGGCTATCATGCACTGATCACGTGGCTGATCATGCACTGATCACGCAGCTACCATGCACTGATCACATGACTGATCATGCACTGATCACATGACTGATCATGCACTGATCACTGGCTTATCATGCATTGATCATGTGACTGATCATGTGCTGATCATGTTTGCTATCATACACTGATCATGTGCCTCTGGAGGCAATGAACAAAGAGCTGAGTAGGCACGAATCAGTCAGCAGGCTATAATCATGGAACTCAGCTGTGAGAAATCATGCTGCTCAGCTGGCAATAATCAAGCAGCTGAGCAGGCAGGAATTACGCAGCACAGCTGGCAATTGTCAAGCAGATGACAGGCAGGAATCGTGCAGCTCAGCTGGCAATTGTCAAGCAGATGAGCAGACAGTAATCACGCAGCTCAGCAGGCCCTGATCACGTGACTGAGCATGCACTGTTCACGTGGCTGATCATACACTGATCACGTGATTGATCATGCACTGATCACTTGGATATCATGCACTGATCACGTGGCTGATCATACACTGTTCACGTGTCTGACCATGCACTGATCACGTGGCTGATCATACACTGCTCACGTAACTGATCATGCACTGATCACGTGGCTATCATGCACTGATCACGTGGCTGAACATGCACTGATCACGTGGCTGATCACACACTGTCACGTGACATATCATGCACTGATCACGTGGCACTCATGCACTGATCACGTGGCTGATCATACTCTGCTCACGTAACTCATCATGCACACATCACGTGGCTATCCTGCACTGCTCACATGGCTCGTCATGGAATGATCACGTAGCTATCATATACTGGTCACGTGACTGATCATGCACTGATCACGTAAATGATCATGCACTGATCACGTGACTGATCATGTACTGATCACTTGACTGATAATGCACTGATCACGTGGCTGATCATGCACTGATCACGTGGCTGATCATGCACTGATCACGTGGCTGATCATGCACTGATCACGTGATGATCATGCACTGATCACGTGGATATCATGCACTGATCACGTGGCTGATCATGCACTGATCACGTGGCTGATCATGCACTGATCACGTGGCTGATCATGCACTGATCACGTGACTGATCATGCACTGATCACGTGGCTATCATGCACTGATCACGTGGCTGATCATGCACTGATCACGTGGCTGATCACACACTGTCACGTGACTATCATGCACTGATCACGTGGCACTCATGCACTGATCACGTGGCTGATCATACACTGATCACGTAACTGATCATGCACATCACGTGGCTATCATGCACTGATCACGTGGCTGATCATGCAATGATCACGAAGCTACCATACACTGGTCACGTGACTGATCATGCACTGATCACGTAAATGATCATGCACTGATCACGTGACTGATCATGCACTGATCACGTGACTGATCATGCACTGATCACGTGGCTATCATGCACTGATCACGTGGCTGATCATGCAACGATCACGTAGCAACCATGTACTGGTCACGTGACTGATCATGCACTGATCACGTAATTGATCATGCACTGATCACGTGGCTCATCATGCACTGATCACGTGGCTGATCATGACACTATCACGTGACTGATCATGCACTGATCACGTGACTGATCATGCACTGATCACGTGGCTATCATGCACTGATCACGTGGCTATCATGCACTGATCACGTGGCTGATCACACTGATCACGTGACTGATCATGCACTGATCACGTGGCTATCATGCACTGATCACGTGGCTGATCATGCACTGATCACGTAGCTACCATGCACTGATCACGTGACTGATCATGCACTGATCACGTGGCTGATCATGCACTGATATCATGCACTGATCACGTGGCTGATCACACACTATCACGTGACTGATCATGCACTGATCACGTGGCTGTCATGCACTGATCACGTGGCTGATCATGCACTGATCACGTAACTACCATGCACTGATCACGTGACTGATCATGCACTGATCACGTGGCTGATCATGCACTGATCACGTGGCTGATCATGCACTGATCACGTGACTGATCATGCACTGATCACGTGACTGATCATGCACTGATCACGTGGCTATCATGCACTGATATCATGCACTGATCACGTGGCTGATCACACACTATCACGTGACTGATCATGCACTGATCACGTGGCTATCATGCACTGATCACGTGGCTGATCATGCACTGATCACGTGGCTACCATGTACTGGTCACGTGACTGATCATGCACTGATCACGTGGCTGATCATGCACTGATCACGTGACTGATCATGCACTGATCACGTGGCTGATCATGCACTGATCACGTGGCTATCATGCACTGCTCACGTGGCTGATCATGCAATGATCACGTAGCTACCATGCACTGATCACGTGACTGATCATGCACTGATCACGTAACTGATCATGCACTGATCACGTGACTGATCATGCACTGATCACGTGACTGATCATGCACTGATCACGTGGCTATCATGCACTGCTCACGTGGCTGATCATGCAATGATCACGTAGCTACCATGTACTGGTCACGTGACTGATCATGCACTGATCACATAATTGATCATGCACTGATCACGTGGCTTATCATGCACTGATCATGTGACTGATCATGTGCTGATCATGTTTGGTGTCATACACTGATCATGTGCCTCTGGAGGCAATGAACGAGCTGAGTAGGCACGAATCAGTCAGCAGGCTATAATCATGGAACTCAGCTCTGAGAAATCATGCTGCTCAGCTGGCAATAGTCAAGTAGATGAGCAGGCAGGAATTACGCAGCACAGCTGGCAATTGTCAAGGAGATGACAGGCAGGAATCGTGCAGCTCAGCTGGCAATTGTCAAGCAGATGAGCAGACAGTAATCACGCAGCTCAGCAGGCCCTGATCACGTGACTGAGCATGCACTGTTCACGTGGCTGATCACACACTGATCACGTGACTGATCATGCACTGATCATGTGACTGATCATGCACTGATCACGTAGCTATCATGCACTGATCACGTGGCTGATCACACACTGATCACGGGACTGATCATGCACTGATCACGGCTATCATGCACTGATACATGACTCATGCACTGATCACGTGGCTGATCATGCACTGATCACGTGCTGATCATGCACTGATCACGTGACTGATCATGCACTGATCACGTAACTGATCATGCACTGATCACGTGGCTGATCATGCACTGATCACGTGGCTGATCATGCACTGATCACGTGACTGATCATGCACTGATCACGTGGCTATCGTGCACTACTCACGTGGCTGATCATGCAATGATCATGTAGCTACCATGTACAGGTCACGTGAATGATCATACACCCATCAGGTGACTGATCATGCACTGATCACGTGGCTATCATGCACTGATCACGAGACTGATCATGCACTGATCACGTCTATATCATCCACTGAGTACATGACTGCCCTTGCACTGATCACGTGGATGATCATACACTAATCATGTGACAGATCATGCACTGATCACGTGGCTGATCATGCACTGATACCGTGACTGAGCATGGACTGATCACATGACTATCATGTAGTGATCACGTGACTTAATGGCGCTGATCATGTGACTGATCATGCGCTGATCATGTTTGCTATCATACACTGATCATGTGCCTCTGGAGGCAATAAACAAAGAGCTGAGTAGGCACGAATCAAACAGTCAGCAGGCAATAATCATGGAACTCAGCTGTGAGGAATCATGCTGCTCAGCTGGCAATAATCAAGCAGCTGAGCAGGCAGGAATTACGCAGCACAGCTGGCAATTGTCAAGCAGATGACAGGCAGGAATCGTGCAGCTCAGCTGGCAATTGTCAAGCAGATGAGCAGACAGTAATCACGCAGCTCAGCAGGCCCTGATCACGTGACTGAGCATGCACTGTTCACGTGGCTGATCATACACTGATCACGTGATTGATCATGCACTGATCACGTGGATATCATGCACTGATCACGTGGCTGATCATACACTGTTCACGTGTCTGACCATGCACTGATCACGTGGCTGATCATACACTGCTCACGTAACTGATCATGCACTGATCACGTGGCTATCATGCACTGATCACGTGGCTGATCATGCACTGTTCACGTGGCTGATCACACACTGTCACGTGACTGATCATGCACTGATCACGTGGCTATCATGCACTGATCACGTGGCTGATCATGCACTGATCACGTAGCTACCATGCACTGATCACGTGACTGATCATGCACTGATCACGTGGCTGATCATGCACTGATCACGTGACTGATCATGCACTGATCACGTGGCTGATCATGCACTGATCACGTGGCTGATCATGCACTGATCACGTGACTGATCATGCACTGATCACGTGACTGATCATGCACTGATCACGTGGCTATCATGCACTGATATCATGCACTGATCACGTGGCTGATCACACACTATCACGTGACTGATCATGCACTGATCACGTGGCTATCATGCACTGATCACGTGGCTGATCATGCACTGATCACGTAGCTACCATGTACTGATCACGTGACTGATCATGCACTGATCACGTGGCTGATCATGCACTGATCACGTGACTGATCATGCACTGATCACGTGACTGATCATGCACTGATCACGTGACTGATCATGCACTGATCACGTGGCTATCATGCACTGATCACGTGGCTGATCATGCACTGATCACGCAGCTACCATGCACTGGTCACATGACTGATCATGCACTGATCACATAATTGATCATGCACTGATCACGTGGCTTATCATGCACTGATCATGTGACTGATCATGTGCTGATCATGTTTGGTGTCACACACTGATCATGTGCCTCTGGAGGCAATGAACAAAGAGCTGAGTAGGCAGGAATCAGTCAGCAGGCAATAATCATGGAACTCAGCTCTGAGAAATCATGCTGCTCAGCTGGCAATAATCAAGTAGCTGAGCAGGCAGGAATTACGCAGCACAGGTGGCAATTGTCAAGCAGATGACAGGCAGGAATCGTGCAGCTCAGCTGGCAATTGTCAAGCAGATGAGCAGACAGTAATCACGCAGCTCAGCAGGCCCTGATCACGTGACTGAGCATGCACTGTTCACGTGGCTGATCATACACTATCACGTGACTGATCATGCACTGATCACGTGACTGATCATGCACTGATCACGTAGCTATCATGCACTGATCACGTGGCTGATCATACACTGATCACGGGACTGATCATGCACTGATCACGGGCTATCATGCACTGATACATGACTGACATGCACTGATCACGTGGCTGATCATGCACTGATCACGTGACTGATCATGCACTGATCACGTGACTGATCATGCACTGATCACGTGGCTGATCATGCACTGATCACGTGGCTATCATGCACTGATCACGTGGCTGATCATGCAATGATCACGTAGCTACCATGTACTGGTCACGTGACTGATCATGCACTGATCACGTAATTGATCATGCACTGATCACGTGGCTGATCATGCACTGATCACGTGGCTGATCATGCACTGATCACGTAACTGATCATGCACTGATCACGTGACTGATCATGCACTGATCACGTGGCTATCATGCACTGATCACGTGGCTGATCATGCACTGATCACGTGCCTGATCATGCACTGATCACGTGTCTGATCATGCACTGATCACGTGGCTATCATGCACTGCTCACGTGGCTGATCATGCATGATCACGCAGCTACCATGTACTGGTCACATGACTGATCATGCACTGATCACGTGACTGATCATGCAGTGATCACGTGGCTATCATGCACTACTCACGTGGCTGATCATGCAATGATCATGTAGCTACCATGTACAGGTCACGTGAATGATCATACACCCATCAGGTGACTGATCATGCACTGATCACGTGGCTATCATGCACTGATCACGAGACTGATCATGCACTGATCACGTCTATATCATGCACTGATCACATGACTGCCCATGCACTGATCACGTGGATGATCATGCACTAATCATGTGACAGATCATGCACTGATCACGTGGCTGATCATGCACTGATACCGTGACTGAGCATGGACTGATCACATGACTATCATGTAGTGATCACGTGACTTAATGGCGCTGATCATGTGACTGATCATGCGCTGATCATGTTTGCTATCATACACTGATCATGTGCCTCTGGAGGCAATAAACAAAGAGCTGAGTAGGCACGAATCAAACAGTCAGCAGGCAATAATCATGGAACTCAGGTGTGAGGAATCTTGCTGCTCAGCTGGCAATAATCAAGCAGCTGAGCAGGCAGGAATTACGCAGCACAGCTGGCAATTGTCAAGCAGATGACAGGCAGGAATCGTGCAGCTCAGCTGGCAATTGTCAAGCAGATGAGCAGACAGTAATCACGCAGCTCAGGAGGCCCTGATCACGTGACTGAGCATGCACTGTTCACGTGGCTGATCATACACTGATCACGTGATTGATCATGCACTGATCACTTGGATATCATGCACTGATCACGTGGCTGATCATACACTGTTCACGTGTCTGACCATGCACTGATCACGTGGCTGATCATACACTGCTCACGTAACTGATCATGCACTGATCACGTGGCTATCATGCACTGATCACGTGGCTGAACATGCACTGTTCACGTGGCTGATCACACACCTGTCACGTGACATATCATGCACTGATCACGTGGCACTCATGCACTGATCACGTGGCTGATCATACTCTGCTCACGTAACTCATCATGCACACATCACGTGGCTATCATGCACTGCTCACGTGGCTCGTCATGGAATGATCACGAAGCTACCATATACTGGTCACGTGACTGATCATGCACAGATCACGTAAATGATCATGCACTGTTCACGTGACTGATCATGTACTGATCACGTGACTGATCATGCACTGATCACGTGGCTATCATGCTCTGCTCACGTGGCTGATCATGCAACGATCACGTAGCAACCATGTACTGGTCACGTGACTGATCATGCACTGATCACGTAATTGATCCTGCACTGATCACGTGGCTCATCATGCACTGATCACGTGGCTGATCAACACGTATCACGTGACTGATCATGCACTGATCACGTGACTAATCATGCACTGATCACGTGGCTATCATGCACTGATCACGTGGCTATCATGCACTGATCACGTGGCTGATCATGCACTGATCACGCAGCTATCATGCACTGGTCACGTGACTGATCATGCACTGATCACGTAACTGATCATGCACTGATCACGTGGCTTATCATGCACTGATCATGTGACTGATCATGTGCTGATCATGTTTGGTGTCATACACTGATCATGTGCCTCTGGAGGCAATGAACATAGAGCTGAGTAGGCAGGAATCAGTCAGCAGGCTATAATCATGGAACTCAGCTGTGAGAAATCATGCTGCTCAGCTGGCAATAATCAAGTAGATGAGCAGGCAGGAATTATGCAGCACAGGTGGCAATTGTCAAGCAGATGACAGGCAGGAATCGTGCAGCTCAGCTGGCAATTGTCAAGCAGATGAGCAGACAGTAATCACGCAGCTCAGCAGGCCCTGATCACGTGACTGAGCATGCACTGTTCACGTGGCTGATCACACACTGATCACGTGACTGATCATGCACTGATCACGTGGCTATCATGCACTGATCACGTGACTGTCATGCACTGATCACGTGGCTATCATGCACTGATCACGTGGCTGATCATGCACTGATCACGTGGCTATCATGCACTGATCACTGGCTGATCATGCACTGATCACGGGACTGATCATGCACTGATCACGTGGCTATCATGCACTGATCACATGACTGATCATGCACTGATCACGTGGCTGATCATGCACTGATCACGTGACTGATCATGCACTGATCACGTGACTGATCATGCACTGATCACGTGGCTGATCATGCACTGATCACGTGGCTGATCATGCACTGATCACGTGGCTGATCATGCACTGATCACGTGGCTGATCATGCACTGATCACGTGACTGATCATGCACTGATCACGTGACTGATCATGCACTGATCACGTGGCTATCATGCACTGATCACGTGGCTGATCATGCACTGATCACGTGACTGATCATGCACTGATCACGTGACTGATCATGCACTGATCACGTGGCTATCATGCACTGATCACGTGGCTGATCATGCACTGATCACGTAGCTACCATGCACTGATCACGTGACTGATCATGCACTGATCACGTAATTGATCATGCACTGATCACGTGGCTGATCATGCACTGATCACGTGACTGATCATGCACTGATCACGTGGCTGATCATGCACTGATCACGTGGCTATCATGCACTGATCACGTGGCTGATCATGCACTGATCATGTAGCTACCATGTACTGTCACGTGAACTGATCATACACCCATCAGGTGACTGATCATGCACTGATCACGTGGCTATCATGCACTGATCACGTGACTGATCATGCACTGATCACGTCTAATCATGCACTGATCACGTGACTGCCCATGCACTGATCACGTGGATGATCATACACTAATCATGTGACAGATCATGCACTGATCACGTGGCTGATCATGCACTGATACCGTGACTGAGCATGGACTGATCACATGACTATCATGTAGTGATCACGTGACTTAATGGCGCTGATCATGTGACTGATCATGCGCTGATCATGTTTGCTATCATACACTGATCATGTGCCTCTGGAGGCAATAAACAAAGAGCTGAGTAGGCACGAATCAAACAGTCAGCAGGCAATAATCATGGAACTCAGCTGTGAGGAATCATGCTGCTCAGCTGGCAATAATCAAGCAGCTGAGCAGGCAGGAATTACGCAGCACAGCTGGCAATTGTCAAGCAGATGAGCAGACAGTAATCATGCAGCTCAGCAGGCCCTGATCACGTGACTGAGCATGCACTGTTCACGTGGCTGATCATACACTGATCACGTGACTGATCATGCACTGATCACGTGGATATCATGCACTGATCACGTGGCTGATCATGCACTGATCACGTGTCTGATCATGCACTGATCACGTGGCTGATCATGCACTGATCACGTAACTGATCATGCACTGATCACGTGGCTATCATGCACTGATCACGTGACTGATCATGCACTGATCACGTGGCTATCATGCACTGATCACGTGGCTGATCATGCACTGATCACGTGACTGATCATGCACTGATCACTGGCTATCATGCACTGATCACGTGGCTATCATGCACTGATCACGTGGCTGATCATGCACTGATCACGTGACTGATCATGCACTGATCACGTCTGATCATGCACTGATCACGTGACTGATCATGCACTGATCACGTGGATGATCATGCACTGATCACGTGACTGATCATGCACTGATCACGTGGCTATCATGCACTGATCACGTGGCTGATCATGCACTGATCACGTAGCTATCATGCACTGGTCACGTGACTGATCATGCACTGATCACGTAATTGATCATGCACTGATCACGTGACTGATCATGCACTGATCACGTGACTGATCATGCACTGATCACGTGGCTATCATGCACTGATCACGTGGCTGATCATGCACTGATCACGTGGCTGATCATGCACTGATCACGTGGCTGATCATGCACTGATCACGTGACTGATCATGCACTGATCACGTGGCTATCATGCACTGATCACGTGGCTGATCATGCACTGATCACGTGGCTGATCATGCACTGATCACGTGACTGATCATGCACTGATCACGTGGCACTCATGCACTGATCACGTGGCTGATCATGCACTGATCACGTAACTGATCATGCACTGATCACGTGGCTATCATGCACTGATCACGTGGCTGATCATGCACTGATCACGTAACTACCATGCACTGATCACGTGACTGATCATGCACTGATCACGTGGCTGATCATGCACTGATCACGTGACTGATCATGCACTGATCACGTGACTGATCATGCACTGATCACGTGGCTATCATGCACTGATCACGTGGCTGATCATGCACTGATCACGTGGCTACCATGCACTGATCACGTGACTGATCATGCACTGATCACGTAACTGATCATGCACTGATCACGTGACTGATCATGCACTGATCACGTGGCTGATCATGCACTGATCACGTGGCTATCATGCACTACTCACGTGGCTGATCATGCAATGATCATGTAGCTACCATGTACTGGTCACGTGACTGATCATACACCCATCAGGTGACTGATCATGCACTGATCACGTGGCTGATCATGCACTGATCACGTGACTGATCATGCACTGATCACGTGACTAATCATGCACTGATCACATAGCTATCATGAACTGATCACGTGGCTGATCATGCACTGATCACGTGGCTGATCATGCACTGATACCGTGACTGAGCATGGACTGATCACATGACTATCATGTAGTGATCACGTGACTTAATGGCGCTGATCATGTGACTGATCATGCGCTGATCATGTTTGCTATCATACACTGATCATGTGCCTCTGGAGGCAATAAACAAAGAGCTGAGTAGGCACGAATCAAACAGTCAGCAGGCAATAATCATGGAACTCAGCTGTGAGGAATCATGCTGCTCAGCTGGCAATAATCAAGCAGCTGAGCAGGCAGGAATTACGCAGCACAGCTGGCAATTGTCAAGCAGATGACAGGCAGGAATCGTGCAGCTCAGCTGGCAATTGTCAAGCAGATGAGCAGACAGTAATCACGCAGCTCAGCAGGCCCTGATCACGTGACTGAGCATGCACTGTTCACGTGGCTGATCATACACTGATCACGTGATTGATCATGCACTGATCACTTGGATATCATGCACTGATCACGTGGCTGATCATACACTGTTCACGTGTCTGACCATGCACTGATCACGTGGCTGATCATACACTGCTCACGTAACTGATCATGCACTGATCACGTGGCTATCATGCACTGATCACGTGGCTGAACATGCACTGTTCACGTGGCTGATCACACACCTGTCACGTGACATATCATGCACTGATCACGTGGCACTCATGCACTGATCACGTGGCTGATCATACTCTGCTCACGTAACTGATCATGCACACATCACGTGGCTATCATGCACTGCTCACGTGGCTCGTCATGGAATGATCACGTAGCTACCATGTACTGGTCACGTGACTGATCATGCACAGATCACGTAAATGATCATGCACTGTTCACGTGACTGATCATGTACTGATCACGTGACTGATCATGCACTGATCACGTGGCTGATCATGCACTGATCACGTGGCTGATCATGCACTGATCACGTGGCTGATCACACATGATCACGTGACTGATCATGCACTGATCACGTGGCTGATCATGCACTGATCACGTGGCTGATCATGCACTGATCACGTGGCTATCATGCACTGATCACGTGGCTGATCATGCACTGATCACGTGGCTATCATGCACTGATCACGTGACTGATCATGCACTGATCACGTGACTGATCATGCACTGATCACGTGGCTGATCATGCACTGATCACGTGGCTGATCACACACTGATCACGTGACTGATCATGCACTGATCACGTGACTGATCATGCACTGATCACGTGGCTATCATGCACTGATCACGTGGCTGATCACACACGATCACGTGACTGATCATGCACTGATCACGTGGCTGATCATGCACTGATCACGTGGCTATCATGCACTGATCACGTGGCTGATCATGCACTGATCACGTGACTGATCATGCACTGATCACGTGACTGATCATGCACTGATCACGTGACTGATCATGCACTGATCACGTGACTGATCATGCACTGATCACGTGGCTGATCATGCACTGATCACGCAGCTATCATGCACTGATCACATGACTGATCATGCACTGATCACATGACTGATCATGCACTGATCACTGGCTTATCATGCACTGATCATGTGACTGATCATGTGCTGATCATGTTTGCTATCATACACTGATCATGTGCCTCTGGAGGCAATGAACAAAGAGCTGAGTAGGCACGAATCAGTCAGCAGGCAATAATCATGGAACTCAGCTGTGAGGAATCATGCTGCTCAGCTGGCAATAATCAAGCAGCTGAGCAGGCAGGAATTACGCAGCACAGCTGGCAATTGTCAAGCAGATGACAGGCAGGAATCGTGCAGCTCAGCTGGCAATTGTCAAGCAGATGAGCAGACAGTAATCACGCAGCTCAGCAGGCCCTGATCACGTGACTGAGCATGCACTGTTCACGTGGCTGATCACACACTATCACGTGACTGATCATGCACTGATCACGTGACTGATCATGCACTGATCACGTGGATATCATGCACTGATCACGTGGCTGATCATACACTGTTCACGTGTCTGATCATGCACTGATCACGTGGCTGATCATAGACTGCTCACGTAGCTGATCATGCACTGATCACGTGGCTATCATGCACTGATCACGTGGCTGAACATGCACTGATCACGTGGCTGATCACACACTGTCACGTGACATATCATGCACTGATCACGTGGCACTCATGCACTGATCACGTGGCTGATCATACTCTGCTCACGTAACTGATCATGCACACATCACGTGGCTATCATGCACTGCTCACGTGGCTCGTCATGCAATGATCACGTAGCTATCATATACTGGTCACGTGACTGATCATGCACAGATCACGTAAATGATCATGCACTGTTCACGTGACTGATCATGCACTGATCACGTGACTGATCATGCACTGATCACGTGGCTGATCATGCACTGATCACGTGGCTGATCATGCACTGATCACGTGGCTGATCATGCACTGATCACGTGATGATCATGCACTGATCACGTGGATATCATGCACTGATCACGTGGCTGATCATGCACTGATCACGTGTCTGATCATGCACTGATCACGTGGCTGATCATGCACTGATCACGTGACTGATCATGCACTGATCACGTGGCTATCATGCACTGATCACGTGGCTGATCATGCACTGATCACGTGGCTGATCACACACTGTCACGTGACTATCATGCACTGATCACGTGGCATCATGCACTGATCACGTGGCTGATCATGCACTGATCACGTAACTGATCATGCACTGATCACGTGGCTATCATGCACTGATCACGTGGCTGATCATGCAATGATCACGTAGCTACCATATACTGATCACGTGACTGATCATGCACTGATCACGTAACTGATCATGCACTGATCACGTGACTGATCATGCACTGATCACGTGACTGATCATGCACTGATCACGTGGCTATCATGCACTGATCACGTGGCTGATCATGCACTGATCACGTAGCAACCATGTACTGGTCACGTGACTGATCATGCACTGATCACGTAATTGATCATGCACTGATCACGTGGCTGATCATGCACTGATCACGTGGCTGATCATGACACGATCACGTGACTGATCATGCACTGATCACGTGACTGATCATGCACTGATCACGTGGCTATCATGCACTGATCACGTGGATATCATGCACTGATCACGTGGCTGATCACACATGATCACGTGACTGATCATGCACTGATCACGTGGCTATCATGCACTGATCACGTGGCTGATCATGCACTGATCACGTAGCTATCATGCACTGATCACGTGACTGATCATGCACTGATCACGTGGCTGATCATGCACTGATATCATGCACTGATCACGTGGCTGATCACACACTATCACGTGACTGATCATGCACTGATCACGTGGCTATCATGCACTGATCACGTGGCTGATCATGCACTGATCACGTGACTATCATGCACTGATCACGTGACTGATCATGCACTGATCACGTGGCTGATCATGCACTGATCACGTGGCTGATCATGCACTGATCACGTGACTGATCATGCACTGATCACGTGACTGATCATGCACTGATCACGTGGCTATCATGCACTGATATCATGCACTGATCACGTGGCTGATCACACACGATCACGTGACTGATCATGCACTGATCACGTGGCTATCATGCACTGATCACGTGGCTGATCATGCACTGATCACGTGGCTATCATGCACTGATCACGTGACTGATCATGCACTGATCACGTGGCTGATCATGCACTGATCACGTGACTGATCATGCACTGATCACGGGCTGATCATGCACTGATCACGTGACTATCATGCACTGATCACGTGGCTGATCATGCACTGATCACGTAGCTACCATGTACTGATCACGTGACTGATCATGCACTGATCACGTAATTGATCATGCACTGATCACGTGGCTGATCATGCACTGATCACGTGGCTGATCATGCACTGATCACGTGACTGATCATGCACTGATCACGTGGCTATCATGCACTGATCACGTGGCTGATCATGCACTGATCACGTGCCTGATCATGCACTGATCACGTGGCTGATCATGCACTGATCACGTGACTGATCATGCACTGATCACGTGTCTGATCATGCACTGATCACGTGGCTATCATGCACTGCTCACGTGGCTGATCATGCAATGATCACGCAGCTACCATGTACTGGTCACATGACTGATCATGCACTGATCACGTGACTGATCATGCAGTGATCACGTGGCTATCATGCACTACTCACGTGGCTGATCATGCAATGATCATGTAGCTACCATGTACAGGTCACGTGAATGATCATACACCCATCAGGTGACTGATCATGCACTGATCACGTGGCTATCATGCACTGATCACGAGACTGATCATGCACTGATCACGTCTATATCATGCACTGATCACATGACTGCCCATGCACTGATCACGTGGATGATCATACACTAATCATGTGACAGATCATGCACTGATCACGTGGCTGATCATGCACTGATACCGTGACTGAGCATGGACTGATCACATGACTATCATGTAGTGATCACGTGACTTAATGGCGCTGATCATGTGACTGATCATGCGCTGATCATGTTTGCTATCATACACTGATCATGTGCCTCTGGAGGCAATAAACAAAGAGCTGAGTAGGCACGAATCAAACAGTCAGCAGGCAATAATCATGGAACTCAGCTGTGAGGAATCATGCTGCTCAGCTGGCAATAATCAAGCAGCTGAGCAGGCAGGAATTACGCAGCACAGCTGGCAATTGTCAAGCAGATGACAGGCAGGAATCGTGCAGCTCAGCTGGCAATTGTCAAGCAGATGAGCAGACAGTAATCACGCAGCTCAGCAGGCCCTGATCACGTGACTGAGCATGCACTGTTCACGTGGCTGATCATACACTGATCACGTGATTGATCATGCACTGATCACTTGGATATCATGCACTGATCACGTGGCTGATCATACACTGTTCACGTGTCTGACCATGCACTGATCACGTGGCTGATCATACACTGCTCACGTAACTGATCATGCACTGATCACGTGGCTATCATGCACTGATCACGTGGCTGAACATGCACTGTTCACGTGGCTGATCACACACCTGTCACGTGACATATCATGCACTGATCACGTGGCACTCATGCACTGATCACGTGGCTGATCATACTCTGCTCACGTAACTCATCATGCACACATCACGTGGCTATCATGCACTGATCACGTGGCTCGTCATGGAATGATCACTGAGCTACCATATACTGGTCACGTGACTGATCATGCACTGATCACGTGGCTGATCATGCACTGATATCATGCACTGATCACGTGGCTGATCATGCACTGATCACGTGACTGATCATGCACTGATCACGTGGCTATCATGCACTGATCACGTGACTGATCATGCACTGATCACGTGGCTGATCATGCACTGATCACGTGGCTGATCATGCACTGATCACGTGGCTGATCATGCACTGATCACGTGCTATCATGCACTGATCACGTGACTGATCATGCACTGATCACGTGGCTGATCATGCACTGATCACGTGACTGATCATGCACTGATCACGTGGCTGATCATGCACTGATCACGTGGCTATCATGCACTGATCACGTGGCTGATCATGCACTGATCACGTGGCTATCATGCACTGATCACGTGACTGATCATGCACTGATCACGTGACTGATCATGCACTGATCACGTGACTGATCATGCACTGATCACGTGACTGATCATGCACTGATCACGTGGCTGATCATGCACTGATCACGTGACTGATCATGCACTGATCACGTGGCTGATCATGCACTGATCACGTGGCTATCATGCACTGATCACGTGGCTGATCATGCACTGATCACGTAGCTATCATGCACTGATCACGTGACTGATCATGCACTGATCACGTAACTGATCATGCACTGATCACGTGACTGATCATGCACTGATCACGTGACTGATCATGCACTGATCACGTGGCTATCATGCACTGATCACGTGGCTGATCATGCACTGATCACGCAGCTACCATGCACTGATCACGTGACTGATCATGCACTGATCACGTGACTGATCATGCACTGATCACGTGGCTTATCATGCACTGATCATGTGACTGATCATGCACTGATCATGTTTGGTATCATACACTGATCATGTGCCTCTGGAGGCAATGAACATAGAGCTGAGTAGGCACGAATCAGTCAGCAGGCTATAATCATGGAACTCAGCTCTGAGAAATCATGCTGCTCAGCTGGCAATAATCAAGCAGATGAGCAGGCAGGAATTACGCAGCACAGGTGGCAATTGTCAAGCAGATGACAGGCAGGAATCGTGCAGCTCAGCTGGCAATTGTCAAGCAGATGAGCAGACAGTAATCACGCAGCTCAGCAGGCCCTGATCACGTGACTGAGCATGCACTGATCACGTGGCTGATCATACACTGATCACGTGACTGATCATGCACTGATCACGTGACTGATCATGCACTGATCACGTGGCTGATCATGCACTGATCACGGGACTGATCATGCACTGATCACGGGCTATCATGCACTGACACATGACTGATCATGCACTGATCACGTGACTGATCATGCACTGATCACGTGGCTATCATGCACTACTCACGTGGCTGATCATGCAATGATCATGTAGCTACCATGTACAGGTCACGTGAATGATCATACACCCATCAGGTGACTGATCATGCACTGATCACGTGGCTATCATGCACTGATCACGTGACTGATCATGCACTGATCACGTCTATATCATGCACTGATCACATGACTGCCCATGCACTGATCACGTGGATGATCATACACTAATCATGTGACAGATCATGCACTGATCACGTGGCTGATCATGCACTGATACCGTGACTGAGCATGGACTGATCACATGACTATCATGTAGTGATCACGTGACTTAATGGCGCTGATCATGTGACTGATCATGCACTGATCATGTTTGCTATCATACACTGATCATGTGCCTCTGGAGGCAATAAACAAAGAGCTGAGTAGGCACGAATCATACAGTCAGCAGGCAATAATCATGGAACTCAGCTGTGAGGAATCATGCTGCTCAGCTGGCAATAATCAAGCAGCTGAGCAGGCAGGAATTACGCAGCACAGCTGGCAATTGTCAAGCAGATGACAGGCAGGAATCGTGCAGCTCAGCTGGCAATTGTCAAGCAGATGAGCAGACAGTAATCACGCAGCTCAGCAGGCCCTGATCACGTGACTGAGCATGCACTGTTCACGTGGCTGATCATACACTGATCACGTGATTGATCATGCACTGATCACTTGGATATCATGCACTGATCACGTGGCTGATCATACACTGTTCACGTGTCTGACCATGCACTGATCACGTGGCTGATCATACACTGCTCACGTAACTGATCATGCACTGATCATGCACTGATCACGTGGCTATCATGCACTGATCACGTGGCTGATCATGCACTGTTCACGTGGCTGATCACACACTGTCACGTGACATATCATGCACTGATCACGTGGCACTCATGCACTGATCACGTGGCTGATCATACACTGATCACGTAACTGATCATGCACACATCACGTGGCTATCATGCACTGATCACGTGGCTATCATGCACTGATATCATGCACTGATCACGTGGATGATCACACACGATCACGTGACTGATCATGCACTGATCACGTGGCTATCATGCACTGATCACGTGGCTGATCATGCACTGATCACGTAGCTATCATGTACTGATCACGTGACTGATCATGCACTGATCACGTGGCTGATCATGCACTGATCACGTGACTGATCATGCACTGATCACGTGGCTGATCATGCACTGATCACGTGGCTATCATGCACTGATCACGTGGCTGATCATGCACTGATCACGTGGCTATCATGCACTGATCACGTGACTGATCATGCACTGATCACGTGGCTGATCATGCACTGATCACGTGACTGATCATGCACTGATCACGTGACTGATCATGCACTGATCACGTGGCTGATCATGCACTGATCACGTGACTGATCATGCACTGATCACGTGGCTGATCATGCACTGATCACGTGGCTATCATGCACTGATCACGTGGCTGATCATGCACTGATCACGTAGCTACCATGCACTGATCACGTGACTGATCATGCACTGATCACGTGACTGATCATGCACTGATCACGTGACTGATCATGCACTGATCACGTGACTGATCATGCACTGATCACGTGGCTATCATGCACTGATCACGTGGCTGATCATGCACTGATCACGCAGCTACCATGCACTGATCACGTGACTGATCATGCACTGATCACATAATTGATCATGCACTGATCACGTGGCTTATCATGCACTGATCACGTGACTGATCATGTGCTGATCATGTTTGGTGTCATACACTGATCATGTGCCTCTGGAGGCAATGAACAAAGAGCTGAGTAGGCACGAATCAGTCAGCAGGCAATAATCATGGAACTCAGCTGTGAGAAATCATGCTGCTCAGCTGGCAATAATCAAGCAGATGAGCAGGCAGGAATTACGCAGCACAGCTGGCAATTGTCAAGCAGATGACAGGCAGGAATCGTGCAGCTCAGCTGGCAATTGTCAAGCAGATGAGCAGACAGTAATCACGCAGCTCAGCAGGCCTGATCACGTGACTGAGCATGCACTGTTCACGTGGCTGATCACACACTGATCACGTGACTGATCATGCACTGATCACGTGACTGATCATGCACTGATCACGTGACTGATCATGCACTGATCACGTGGCTGATCATGCACTGATCACGTGGCTATCATGCACTGATCACGTGGCTGATCATGCACTGATCACGTAGCTACCATGCACTGATCACGTGACTGATCATGCACTGATCACGTGGCTGATCATGCACTGATCACGTGGCTGATCATGCACTGATCACGTGGCTGATCATGCACTGATCACGTGACTGATCATGCACTGATCACGTGACTGATCATGCACTGATCACGTGGCTATCATGCACTGATCACGTGGCTGACATACACTGATCACGTGCCTGATCATGCACTGATCACGTGGCTGATCATGCACTGATCACGTGACTGATCATGCACTGATCACGTGTCTGATCATGCACTGATCACGTGGCTATCATGCACTGCTCACGTGGCTGATCATGCATGATCACGCAGCTACCATGTACTGGTCACATGACTGATCATGCACTGATCACGTGACTGATCATGCAGTGATCACGTGGCTATCATGCACTACTCACGTGGCTGATCATGCAATGATCATGTAGCTACCATGTACAGGTCACGTGAATGATCATACACCCATCAGGTGACTGATCATGCACTGATCACGTGGCTATCATGCACTGATCACGAGACTGATCATGCACTGATCACGTCTATATCATGCACTGATCACATGACTGCCCATGCACTGATCACGTGGATGATCATACACTAATCATGTGACAGATCATGCACTGATCACGTGGCTGATCATGCACTGATACCGTGACTGAGCATGGACTGATCACATGACTATCATGTAGTGATCACGTGACTTAATGGCGCTGATCATGTGACTGATCATGCGCTGATCATGTTTGCTATCATACACTGATCATGTGCCTCTGGAGGCAATAAACAAAGAGCTGAGTAGGCACGAATCAAACAGTCAGCAGGCAATAATCATGGAACTCAGCTGTGAGGAATCATGCTGCTCAGCTGGCAATAATCAAGCAGCTGAGCAGGCAGGAATTACGCAGCACAGCTGGCAATTGTCAAGCAGATGACAGGCAGGAATCGTGCAGCTCAGCTGGCAATTGTCAAGCAGATGAGCAGACAGTAATCACGCAGCTCAGCAGGCCCTGATCACGTGACTGAGCATGCACTGTTCACGTGGCTGATCATACACTGATCACGTGATTGATCATGCACTGATCACTTGGATATCATGCACTGATCACGTGGCTGATCATACACTGTTCACGTGTCTGACCATGCACTGATCACGTGGCTGATCATACACTGCTCACGTAACTGATCATGCACTGATCACGTGGCTGATCATGCACTGATCACGTGGCTGATCATGCACTGATCACGTGGCTGATCATGCACTGATCACGTGGCTGATCATGCACTGATCACGTGACTGATCATGCACTGATCACGTGGCTATCATGCACTGATCACGTGGCTGATCATGCACTGATCACGGGACTGATCATGCACTGATCACGTGCTATCATGCACTGACACATGACTGATCATGCACTGATCACGTGGATGATCATGCACTGATCACGTGACTGATCATGCACTGATCACGTGACTGATCATGCACTGATCACGTGGCTGATCATGCACTGATCACGTGGCTATCATGCACTGATCACGTGGCTGATCATGCAATGATCACGTAGCTACCATGTACTGGTCACGTGACTGATCATGCACTGATCACGTAATTGATCATGCACTGATCACGTGGCTGATCATGCACTGATCACGTGACTGATCATGCACTGATCACGTGGCTATCATGCACTGATCATTGGCTGATCATGCACTGATCACGTGGCTGATCATGCACTGATCACGTGGCTGATCATGCACTGATCACGTGACTGATCATGCACTGATCACGTGGCTATCATGCACTGCTCACGTGGCTGATCATGCAATGATCACGCAGCTACCATGTACTGGTCACATGACTGATCATGCACTGATCACGTGACTGATCATGCAGTGATCACGTGGCTATCATGCACTACTCACGTGGCTGATCATGCAATGATCATGTAGCTACCATGTACAGGTCACGTGAATGATCATACACCCATCAGGTGACTGATCATGCACTGATCACGTGGCTATCATGCACTGATCACGAGACTGATCATGCACTGATCACGTCTATATCATGCACTGATCACATGACTGCCCATGCACTGATCACGTGGATGATCATACACTAATCATGTGACAGATCATGCACTGATCACGTGGCTGATCATGCACTGATACCGTGACTGAGCATGGACTGATCACATGACTATCATGTAGTGATCACGTGACTTAATGGCGCTGATCATGTGACTGATCATGCGCTGATCATGTTTGCTATCATACACTGATCATGTGCCTCTGGAGGCAATAAACAAAGAGCTGAGTAGGCACGAATCAAACAGTCAGCAGGCAATAATCATGGAACTCAGCTGTGAGGAATCATGCTGCTCAGCTGGCAATAATCAAGCAGCTGAGCAGGCAGGAATTACGCAGCACAGCTGGCAATTGTCAAGCAGATGACAGGCAGGAATCGTGCAGCTCAGCTGGCAATTGTCAAGCAGATGAGCAGACAGTAATCACGCAGCTCAGCAGGCCCTGATCACGTGACTGAGCATGCACTGTTCACGTGGCTGATCATACACTGATCACGTGATTGATCATGCACTGATCACTTGGATATCATGCACTGATCACGTGGCTGATCATACACTGTTCACGTGTCTGACCATGCACTGATCACGTGGCTGATCATACACTGCTCACGTAACTGATCATGCACTGATCACGTGGCTATCATGCACTGATCACGTGGCTGAACATGCACTGTTCACGTGGCTGATCACACACCTGTCACGTGACATATCATGCACTGATCACGTGGCAATCATGCACTGATCACGTGGCTGATCATACACTGCTCACGTAACTCATCATGCACACATCACGTGGCTATCATGCACTGCTCACGTGGCTCGTCATGGAATGATCACGTAGCTACCATATACTGGTCACGTGACTGATCATGCACAGATCACGTAAATGATCATGCACTGTTCACGTGACTGATCATGTACTGATCACGTGACTGATCATGCACTGATCACGTGGCTATCATGCTCTGCTCACGTGGCTGATCATGCAACGATCACGTAGCAACCATGTACTGGTCACGTGACTGATCATGCACTGATCACGTAATTGATCCTGCACTGATCACGTGGCTCATCATGCACTGATCACGTGGCTGATCACACACGTATCACGTGACTGATCATGCACTGATCACGTGACTGATCATGCACTGATCACGTGGCTATCATGCACTGATCACGTGGATATCATGCACTGATCACGTGGCTGATCACACATGATCACGTGACTGATCATGCACTGATCACGTGGCTGATCATGCACTGATCACGTGGCTGATCATGCAATGATCACGCAGCTACCATGTACTGGTCACATGACTGATCATGCACTGATCACGTAATTGATCATGCACTGATCACGTGGCTTATCATGCACTGATCATGTGACTGATCATGCACTGATCATGTTTGGTGTCATACACTGATCATGTGCCTCTGGAGGCAATGAACATAGAGCTGAGTAGGCAGGAATCAGTCAGCAGGCTATAATCATGGAACTCAGCTCTGAGAAATCATGCTGCTCAGCTGGCAATAATCAAGCAGCTGAGCAGGCAGGAATTACGCAGCACAGGTGGCAATTGTCAAGCAGATGACAGGCAGGAATCGTGCAGCTCAGCTGGCAATTGTCAAGCAGATGAGCAGACAGTAATCACGCAGCTCAGCAGGCCCTGATCACGTGACTGATCATGCACTGATCACGTGGCTGATCATGCACTGATCACGTGACTGATCATGCACTGATCACGTGGCTGATCATGCACTGATCACGTGACTGATCATGCACTGATCACGTGGCTGATCATGCACTGATCACGTGGCTGATCATGCACTGATCACGTGGCTATCATGCACTGATATCATGCACTGATCACGTGGCTGATCACACACTGATCACGTGACTGATCATGCACTGATCACGTGGCTATCATGCACTGATCACGTGGCTGATCATGCACTGATCACGTGGCTATCATGCACTGATCACGTGACTGATCATGCACTGATCACGTGGCTGATCATGCACTGATCACGTGGCTGATCATGCACTGATACCGTGACTGAGCATGGACTGATCACATGACTATCATGTAGTGATCACGTGACTTAATGGCACTGATCATGTGACTGATCATGCGCTGATCATGTTTGCTATCATACACTGATCATGTGCCTCTGGAGGCAATAAACAAAGAGCTGAGTAGGCACGAATCATACAGTCAGCAGGCAATAATCATGGAACTCAGCTGTGAGGAATCATGCTGCTCAGCTGGCAATAATCAAGCAGCTGAGCAGGCAGGAATTACGCAGCACAGCTGGCAATTGTCAAGCAGATGACAGGCAGGAATCGTGCAGCTCAGCTGGCAATTGTCAAGCAGATGAGCAGACAGTAATCACGCAGCTCAGCAGGCACTGATCACGTGACTGAGCATGCACTGTTCACGTGGCTGATCATACACTGATCACGTGACTGATCATGCACTGATCACTTGGATATCATGCACTGATCACGTGGCTGATCATACACTGTTCACGTGTCTGACCATGCACTGATCACGTGGCTGATCATACACTGATCACGTAACTGATCATGCACTGATCACGTGGCTATCATGCACTGATCACGTGGCTGATCATGCACTGATCACGTGGCTGATCACACACTGTCACGTGACATATCATGCACTGATCACGTGGCACTCATGCACTGATCACGTGGCTGATCATACACTGATCACGTAACTGATCATGCACACATCACGTGGCTATCATGCACTGCTCACGTGGCTGATCATGCAATGATCACGTAGCTACCATATACTGGTCACGTGACTGATCATGCACTGATCACGTAAATGATCATGCACTGATCACGTGACTGATCATGCACTGATCACGTGACTGATCATGCACTGATCACGTGGCTATCATGCACTGCTCACGTGGCTGATCATGCAATGATCACGTAGCAACCATGTACTGGTCACGTGACTGATCATGCACTGATCACGTAATTGATCATGCACTGATCACGTGGCTCATCATGCACTGATCACGTGGCTGATCAGACACGATCACGTGACTGATCATGCACTGATCACGTGACTGATCATGCACTGATCACGTGGCTATCATGCACTGATCACGTGGATATCATGCACTGATCACGTGGCTGATCACACATGATCACGTGACTGATCATGCACTGATCACGTGGCTATCATGCACTGATCACGTGGCTGATCATGCACTGATCACGTGGCTATCATGCACTGATCACGTGGCTGATCATGCACTGATCACGGGACTGATCATGCACTGATCACGGGCTATCATGCACTGACATATGACTCACATGCACTGATCACGTGGATGATCATGCACTGATCACGTGACTGATCATGCACTGATCACGTGACTGATCATGCACTGATCACGTGGCTGATCATGCACTGATCACGTGGCTATCATGCACTGATCACGTGGCTGATCATGCACTGATCACGTAGCTACCATGTACTGGTCACGTGACTGATCATGCACTGATCACGTAATTGATCATGCACTGATCACGTGGCTGATCATGCACTGATCACGTGGCTGATCATGCACTGATCACGTGACTGATCATGCACTGATCACGTGGCTATCATGCACTGATCACGTGGCTGACATGCACTGATCACGTGCCTGATCATGCACTGATCACGTGGCTGATCATGCACTGATCACGTGACTGATCATGCACTGATCACGTGACTGATCATGCACTGATCACGTGGCTATCATGCACTGCTCACGTGGCTGATCATGCATGATCACGCAGCTACCATGTACTGGTCACATGACTGATCATGCACTGATCACGTGACTGATCATGCAGTGATCACGTGGCTATCATGCACTACTCACGTGGCTGATCATGCAATGATCATGTAGCTACCATGTACAGGTCACGTGAATGATCATACACCCATCAGGTGACTGATCATGCACTGATCACGTGGCTATCATGCACTGATCACGAGACTGATCATGCACTGATCACGTCTATATCATGCACTGATCACATGACTGCCCATGCACTGATCACGTGGATGATCATACACTAATCATGTGACAGATCATGCACTGATCACGTGGCTGATCATGCACTGATACCGTGACTGAGCATGGACTGATCACATGACTATCATGTAGTGATCACGTGACTTAATGGCGCTGATCATGTGACTGATCATGCGCTGATCATGTTTGCTATCATACACTGATCATGTGCCTCTGGAGGCAATAAACAAAGAGCTGAGTAGGCACGAATCAAACAGTCAGCAGGCAATAATCATGGAACTCAGCTGTGAGGAATCATGCTGCTCAGCTGGCAATAATCAAGCAGCTGAGCAGGCAGGAATTACGCAGCACAGCTGGCAATTGTCAAGCAGATGACAGGCAGGAATCGTGCAGCTCAGCTGGCAATTGTCAAGCAGATGAGCAGACAGTAATCACGCAGCTCAGCAGGCCCTGATCACGTGACTGAGCATGCACTGTTCACGTGGCTGATCATACACTGATCACGTGATTGATCATGCACTGATCACTTGGATATCATGCACTGATCACGTGGCTGATCATACACTGTTCACGTGTCTGACCATGCACTGATCACGTGGCTGATCATACACTGCTCACGTAACTGATCATGCACTGATCACGTGGCTATCATGCACTGATCACGTGGCTGAACATGCACTGTTCACGTGGCTGATCACACACCTGTCACGTGACATATCATGCACTGATCACGTGGCACTCATGCACTGATCACGTGGCTGATCATACACTGCTCACGTAACTCATCATGCACACATCACGTGGCTATCATGCACTGCTCACGTGGCTCGTCATGGAATGATCACGAAGCTACCATATACTGGTCACGTGACTGATCATGCACTGATCACGTAAATGATCATGCACTGTTCACGTGACTGATCATGTACTGATCACGTGACTGATCATGCACTGATCACGTGGCTATCATGCTCTGCTCACGTGGCTGATCATGCAACGATCACGTAGCAACCATGTACTGGTCACGTGACTGATCATGCACTGATCACGTAATTGATCCTGCACTGATCACGTGGCTCATCATGCACTGATCACGTGGCTGATCACACACGTATCACGTGACTGATCATGCACTGATCACGTGACTAATCATGCACTGATCACGTGGCTATCATGCACTGATCACGTGGATATCATGCACTGATCACGTGGCTGATCATGCATGTATCACGTGACTGATCATGCACTGATCACGTGGCTATCATGCACTGATCACGTGGCTGATCATGCACTGATCACGTACTATCATGTACTGATCACGTGACTGATCATGCACTGATCACGTGGCTGATCATGCACTGATCACGTGGCTGATCATGCACTGATCACGTGGCTGATCATGCACTGATCACGTGACTGATCATGCACTGATCACGTGACTGATCATGCACTGATCACGTGGCTATCATGCACTGATATCATGCACTGATCACGTGGATGATCATGCACGATCATGTGACTGATCATGCACTGATCACGTGGCTATCATGCACTGATCACGTGGCTGATCATGCACTGATCACGTGGCTATCATGCACTGTCACGTGACTGATCATGCACTGATCACGTGGCTGATCATGCACTGATCACGTGGCTATCATGCACTGATCACGTGGCTGATCATGCACTGATCACGTAGCTATCATGCACTGATCACGTGACTGATCATGCACTGATCACGTGATTGATCATGCACTGATCACGTGACTGATCATGCACTGATCACGTGACTGATCATGCACTGATCACGTGGCTGATCATGCACTGATACCGTGACTGAGCATGGACTGATCACATGACTATCATGTAGTGATCACGTGACTTAATGGCGCTGATCATGTGACTGATCATGCGCTGATCATGTTTGCTATCATACACTGATCATGTGCCTCTGGAGGCAATAAACAAAGAGCTGAGTAGGCACGAATCAAACAGTCAGCAGGCAATAATCATGGAACTCAGCTGTGAGGAATCATGCTGCTCAGCTGGCAATAATCAAGCAGCTGAGCAGGCAGGAATTACGCAGCACAGCTGGCAATTGTCAAGCAGATGACAGGCAGGAATCGTGCAGCTCAGCTGGCAATTGTCAAGCAGATGAGCAGACAGTAATCACGCAGCTCAGCAGGCACTGATCACGTGACTGAGCATGCACTGTTCACGTGGCTGATCATACACTGATCACGTGACTGATCATGCACTGATCACGTGGATATCATGCACTGATCACGTGGCTGATCATACACTGTTCACGTGTCTGACCATGCACTGATCACGTGGCTGATCATGCACTGATCACGTAACTGATCATGCACTGATCACGTGGCTATCATGCACTGATCACGTGGCTGATCATGCACTGATCACGTGGCTGATCACACACTGTCACGTGACTGATCATGCACTGATCACGTGGCTATCATGCACTGATCACGTGGCTGATCATGCACTGATCACGTGGCTATCATGCACTGATCACGTGACTGATCATGCACTGATCACGTGGCTGATCATGCACTGATCACGTGACTGATCATGCACTGATCACGTGGCTGATCATGCACTGATCACGTGGCTGATCATGCACTGATCACGTGACTGATCATGCACTGATCACGTGACTGATCATGCACTGATCACGTGGCTATCATGCACTGATATCATGCACTGATCACGTGGCTGATCATGCACTGATCACGTGACTGATCATGCACTGATCACGTGGCTATCATGCACTGATCACGTGGCTGATCATGCAATGATCACGTAGCTACCATGTACTGGTCACGTGACTGATCATGCACTGATCACGTGGCTGATCATGCACTGATCACGTGGCTGATCATGCACTGATCACGTGACTGATCATGCACTGATCACGTGACTGATCATGCACTGATCACGTGGCTATCATGCACTGATCACGTGGCTGATCATGCACTGATCACGCAGCTACCATGCACTGATCACGTGACTGATCATGCACTGATCACATGACTGATCATGCACTGATCACGTGGCTTATCATGCACTGATCATGTGACTGATCATGTGCTGATCATGTTTGCTATCATACACTGATCATGTGCCTCTGGAGGCAATGAACAAAGAGCTGAGTAGGCACGAATCAGTCAGCAGGCAATAATCATGGAACTCAGCTGTGAGAAATCATGCTGCTCAGCTGGCAATAATCAAGCAGCTGAGCAGGCAGGAATTACGCAGCACAGCTGGCAATTGTCAAGCAGATGACAGGCAGGAATCGTGCAGCTCAGCTGGCAATTGTCAAGCAGATGAGCAGACAGTAATCACGCAGCTCAGCAGGCCCTGATCACGTGACTGAGCATGCACTGTTCACGTGGCTGATCATACACTGATCACGTGACTGATCATGCACTGATCACGTGACTGATCATGCACTGATCACGTGGCTATCATGCACTGATCACGTGGCTGATCATGCACTGATCACGGGACTGATCATGCACTGATCACGGGCTATCATGCACTGACTACATGACTGACATGCACTGATCACGTGGCTGATCATGCACTGATCACGTGACTGATCATGCACTGATCACGTGACTGATCATGCACTGATCACGTGGCTGATCATGCACTGATCACGTGGCTATCATGCACTGATCACGTGGCTGATCATGCAATGATCACGTAGCTACCATGTACTGGTCACGTGACTGATCATGCACTGATCACGTAATTGATCATGCACTGATCACGTGGCTGATCATGCACTGATCACGTGGCTGATCATGCACTGATCACGTGACTGATCATGCACTGATCACGTGACTGATCATGCACTGATCACGTGGCTATCATGCACTGATCACGTGGCTGATCATGCACTGATCACGTGGCTGATCATGCACTGATCACGTGACTGATCATGCACTGATCACGTGGCTATCATGCACTGCTCACGTGGCTGATCATGCATGATCACGCAGCTACCATGTACTGGTCACATGACTGATCATGCACTGATCACGTGACTGATCATGCACTGATCACGTGGCTATCATGCACTACTCACGTGGCTGATCATGCAATGATCATGTAGCTACCATGTACAGGTCACGTGAATGATCATACACCCATCAGGTGACTGATCATGCACTGATCACGTGGCTATCATGCACTGATCACGAGACTGATCATGCACTGATCACGTCTATATCATGCACTGATCACATGACTGCCCATGCACTGATCACGTGGATGATCATACACTAATCATGTGACAGATCATGCACTGATCACGTGGCTGATCATGCACTGATACCGTGACTGAGCATGGACTGATCACATGACTATCATGTAGTGATCACGTGACTTAATGGCGCTGATCATGTGACTGATCATGCGCTGATCATGTTTGCTATCATACACTGATCATGTGCCTCTGGAGGCAATAAACAAAGAGCTGAGTAGGCACGAATCAAACAGTCAGCAGGCAATAATCATGGAACTCAGCTGTGAGGAATCATGCTGCTCAGCTGGCAATAATCAAGCAGCTGAGCAGGCAGGAATTACGCAGCACAGCTGGCAATTGTCAAGCAGATGACAGGCAGGAATCGTGCAGCTCAGCTGGCAATTGTCAAGCAGATGAGCAGACAGTAATCACGCAGCTCAGCAGGCCCTGATCACGTGACTGAGCATGCACTGTTCACGTGGCTGATCATACACTGATCACGTGATTGATCATGCACTGATCACTTGGATATCATGCACTGATCACGTGGCTGATCATACACTGTTCACGTGTCTGACCATGCACTGATCACGTGGCTGATCATACACTGCTCACGTAACTGATCATGCACTGATCACGTGGCTATCATGCACTGATCACGTGGCTGAACATGCACTGTTCACGTGGCTGATCACACACCTGTCACGTGACATATCATGCACTGATCACGTGGCACTCATGCACTGATCACGTGGCTGATCATACTCTGCTCACGTAACTCATCATGCACACATCACGTGGCTATCATGCACTGCTCACGTGGCTCGTCATGGAATGATCACGAAGCTACCATATACTGGTCACGTGACTGATCATGCACTGATCACGTAAATGATCATGCACTGTTCACGTGACTGATCATGTACTGATCACGTGACTGATCATGCACTGATCACGTGGCTATCATGCACTGCTCACGTGGCTGATCATGCAACGATCACGTAGCAACCATGTACTGGTCACGTGACTGATCATGCACTGATCACGTAATTGATCATGCACTGATCACGTGGCTCATCATGCACTGATCACGTGGCTGATCAACACGTATCACGTGACTGATCATGCACTGATCACGTGACTGATCATGCACTGATCACGTGGCTATCATGCACTGATCACGTGGCTATCATGCACTGATCACGTGGCTGATCATGCACTGATCACAGCTATCATGCACTGATCACATGACTGATCATGCACTGATCACGTGACTGATCATGCACTGATCACGTGGCTTATCATGCACTGATCATGTGACTGATCATGCACTGATCATGTTTGGTGTCATACACTGATCATGTGCCTCTGGAGGCAATGAACAAAGAGCTGAGTAGGCAGGAATCAGTCAGCAGGCTATAATCATGGAACTCAGCTGTGAGAAATCATGCTGCTCAGCTGGCAATAATCAAGCAGATGAGCAGGCAGGAATTATGCAGCACAGCTGGCAATTGTCAAGCAGATGACAGGCAGGAATCGTGCAGCTCAGCTGGCAATTGTCAAGCAGATGAGCAGACAGTAATCACGCAGCTCAGCAGGCCCTGATCACGTGACTGAGCATGCACTGTTCACGTGGCTGATCATACACTGATCACGTGACTGATCATGCACTGATCACGTGGCTATCATGCACTGATCACGTGACTGATCATGCACTGATCACGTGGCTGATCATGCACTGATCACGTGGCTGATCATGCACTGATCACGTAGCTATCATGCACTGATCACGTGGCTGATCATGCACTGATCACGGGACTGATCATGCACTGATCACGGGCTATCATGCACTGATCACATGACTGATCATGCACTGATCACGTGGCTGATCATGCACTGATCACGTGACTGATCATGCACTGATCACGTGACTGATCATGCACTGATCACGTGGCTGATCATGCACTGATCACGTGACTGATCATGCACTGATCACGTGGCTGATCATGCACTGATCACGTGGCTGATCATGCACTGATCACGTGACTGATCATGCACTGATCACGTGACTGATCATGCACTGATCACGTGGCTATCATGCACTGATCACGTGGCTGATCATGCACTGATCACGTGACTGATCATGCACTGATCACGTGACTGATCATGCACTGATCACGTGGCTATCATGCACTGATCACGTGGCTGATCATGCACTGATCACGCAGCTATCATGCACTGATCACGTGACTGATCATGCACTGATCACGTGGCTGATCATGCACTGATCACGTGGCTGATCATGCACTGATCACGTGACTGATCATGCACTGATCACGTGACTGATCATGCACTGATCACGTGGCTATCATGCACTGATCACGTGGCTGATCATGCACTGATCATGTAGCTACCATGTACTGGTCACGTGAATGATCATACACCCATCAGGTGACTGATCATGCACTGATCACGTGGCTATCATGCACTGATCACGTGACTGATCATGCACTGATCACGTCTAATCATGCACTGATCACGTGACTGCCCATGCACTGATCACGTGGATGATCATACACTGATCATGTGACAGATCATGCACTGATCACGTGGCTGATCATGCACTGATACCGTGACTGAGCATGGACTGATCACATGACTATCATGTAGTGATCACGTGACTTAATGGCGCTGATCATGTGACTGATCATGCACTGATCATGTTTGCTATCATACACTGATCATGTGCCTCTGGAGGCAATAAACAAAGAGCTGAGTAGGCACGAATCAAACAGTCAGCAGGCAATAATCATGGAACTCAGCTGTGAGGAATCATGCTGCTCAGCTGGCAATAATCAAGCAGCTGAGCAGGCAGGAATTACGCAGCACAGCTGGCAATTGTCAAGCAGATGAGCAGACAGGAATCATGCAGCTCAGCAGGCCCTGATCACGTGACTGAGCATGCACTGATCACGTGGCTGATCATGCACTGATCACGTGACTGATCATGCACTGATCACGTGGCTATCATGCACTGATCACGTGGCTGATCATGCACTGATCACGTGTCTGATCATGGACTGATCACATGGCTGATCATACACCACTCACGTAACTGATCATGCACTGATCACGTGGCTATCATGCACTGATCACGTGACTGATCATGCACTGATCACGTGGCTATCATGCACTGATCACGTGGCTGATCATGCACTGATCACGTGACTGATCATGCACTGATCACTGGCTATCATGCACTGATCACGTGGCTATCATGCACTGATCACGTGGCTGATCATGCACTGATCACGTGACTGATCATGCACTGATCACGTCTGATCATGCACTGATCACGTGACTGATCATGCACTGATCACGTGGATGATCATGCACTGATCATGTGACTGATCATGCACTGATCACGTGGCTATCATGCACTGATCACGTGGCTGATCATGCAATGATCACGTAGCTATCATGTACTGGTCACGTGACTGATCATGCACTGATCACGTAATTGATCATGCACTGATCACGTGACTGATCATGCACTGATCACGTGACTGATCATGCACTGATCACGTGGCTATCATGCACTGATCACGTGGCTGATCATGCACTGATCACGTGACTGATCATGCACTGATCACGTGGATGATCATACACTAATCATGTGACAGATCATGCACTGATCACGTGGCTGATCATGCACTGATACCGTGACTGAGCATGGACTGATCACATGACTATCATGTAGTGATCACGTGACTTAATGGCGCTGATCATGTGACTGATCATGCGCTGATCATGTTTGCTATCATACACTGATCATGTGCCTCTGGAGGCAATAAACAAAGAGCTGAGTAGGCACGAATCATACAGTCAGCAGGCAATAATCATGGAACTCAGGTGTGAGGAATCTTGCTGCTCAGCTGGCAATAATCAAGCAGCTGAGCAGGCAGGAATTACGCAGCACAGCTGGCAATTGTCAAGCAGATGACAGGCAGGAATCGTGCAGCTCAGCTGGCAATTGTCAAGCAGATGAGCAGACAGTAATCACGCAGCTCAGCAGGCCCTGATCACGTGACTGAGCATGCACTGTTCACGTGGCTGATCATACACTGATCACGTGATTGATCATGCACTGATCACTTGGATATCATGCACTGATCACGTGGCTGATCATACACTGTTCACGTGTCTGACCATGCACTGATCACGTGGCTGATCATACACTGCTCACGTAACTGATCATGCACTGATCACGTGGCTATCATGCACTGATCACGTGGCTGAACATGCACTGTTCACGTGGCTGATCACACACCTGTCACGTGACATATCATGCACTGATCACGTGGCACTCATGCACTGATCACGTGTCTGGTCATACACTGCTCACGTAACTGATCATGCACACATCATGTGGCTATCATGCACTGCTCACGTGGTTCGTCATGGAATGATCACGTAGCTACCATATACTGGTCACGTGACTGATCATGCACTGATCACGTAAATGATCATGCACTGTTCACGTGACTGATCATGCACTGATCACGTGACTGATCATGCACTGATCACGTGGCTATCATGCACTGCTCACGTGGCTGATCATGCAACGATCACGTAGCAACCATGTACTGGTCACGTGACTGATCATGCACTGATCACGTAATTGATCCTGCACTGATCACGTGGCTCATCATGCACTGATCACGTGGCTGATCAACACGTATCACGTGACTGATCATGCACTGATCACGTGACTGATCATGCACTGATCACGTGGCTATCATGCACTGATCACGTGGCTATCATGCACTGATCACGTGGCTGATCATGCACTGATCACGCAGCTACCATGCACTGATCACGTGACTGATCATGCACTGATCACGTAACTGATCATGCACTGATCACGTGGCTTATCATGCACTGATCATGTGACTGATCATGTGCTGATCATGTTTGGTGTCATACACTGATCATGTGCCTCTGGAGGCAATGAACATAGAGCTGAGTAGGCACGAATCAGTCAGCAGGCTATAATCATGGAACTCAGCTGTGAGAAATCATGCTGCTCAGCTGGCAATAATCAAGCAGATGAGCAGGCAGGAATTATGCAGCACAGCTGGCAATTGTCAAGCAGATGACAGGCAGGAATCGTGCAGCTCAGCTGGCAATTGTCAAGCAGATGAGCAGACAGTAATCACGCAGCTCAGCAGGCCCTGATCACGTGACTGAGCATGCACTGTTCACGTGGCTGATCATACACTGATCACGTGACTGATCATGCACTGATCACGTGGCTATCATGCACTGATCACGTGACTGATCATGCACTGATCACGTGGCTGATCATGCACTGATCACGTGGCTGATCATGCACTGATCACGTGGCTATCATGCACTGATCACGTGGCTGATCATGCACTGATCACGGGACTGATCATGCACTGATCACGGGCTATCATGCACTGATCACATGACTGATCATGCACTGATCACGTGGCTGATCATGCACTGATCACGTGACTGATCATGCACTGATCACGTGACTGATCATGCACTGATCACGTGGCTGATCATGCACTGATCACGTGGCTGATCATGCACTGATCACGTGGCTGATCATGCACTGATCACGTGGCTGATCATGCACTGATCACGTGACTGATCATGCACTGATCACGTGACTGATCATGCACTGATCACGTGGCTATCATGCACTGATCACGTGGCTGATCATGCACTGATCACGTGACTGATCATGCACTGATCACGTGACTGATCATGCACTGATCACGTGGCTATCATGCACTGATCACGTGGCTGATCATGCACTGATCACGCAGCTATCATGCACTGATCACGTGACTGATCATGCACTGATCACGTGGCTGATCATGCACTGATCACGTGGCTGATCATGCACTGATCACGTGACTGATCATGCACTGATCACGTGGCTGATCATGCACTGATCACGTGGCTATCATGCACTGATCACGTGGCTGATCATGCACTGATCATGTAGCTACCATGTACTGGTCACGTGAATGATCATACACCCATCAGGTGACTGATCATGCACTGATCACGTGGCTATCATGCACTGATCACGTGACTGATCATGCACTGATCACGTCTAATCATGCACTGATCACATGACTGCCCATGCACTGATCACGTGGATGATCATACACTAATCATGTGACAGATCATGCACTGATCACGTGGCTGATCATGCACTGATACCGTGACTGAGCATGGACTGATCACATGACTATCATGTAGTGATCACGTGACTTAATGGCGCTGATCATGTGACTGATCATGCGCTGATCATGTTTGCTATCATACACTGATCATGTGCCTCTGGAGGCAATAAACAAAGAGCTGAGTAGGCACGAATCAAACAGTCAGCAGGCAATAATCATGGAACTCAGCTGTGAGGAATCATGCTGCTCAGCTGGCAATAATCAAGCAGCTGAGCAGGCAGGAATTACGCAGCACAGCTGGCAATTGTCAAGCAGATGAGCAGACAGGAATCATGCAGCTCAGCAGGCCCTGATCACGTGACTGAGCATGCACTGTTCACGTGGCTGATCATACACTGATCACGTGACTGATCATGCACTGATCACGTGGATATCATGCACTGATCACGTGGCTGATCATGCACTGATCACGTGTCTGATCATGCACTGATCACGTGGCTGATCATACACTGCTCACGTAACTGATCATGCACTGATCACGTGGCTATCATGCACTGATCACGTGACTGATCATGCACTGATCACGTGGCTATCATGCACTGATCACGTGGCTGATCATGCACTGATCACGTGACTGATCATGCACTGATCACTGGCTATCATGCACTGATCACGTGGCTATCATGCACTGATCACGTGGCTGATCATGCACTGATCACGTGACTGATCATGCACTGATCACGTCTGATCATGCACTGATCACGTGACTGATCATGCACTGATCACGTGGATGATCATGCACTGATCACGTGACTGATCATGCACTGATCACGTGGCTATCATGCACTGATCACGTGGCTGATCATGCACTGATCACGTAGCTATCATGTACTGGTCACGTGACTGATCATGCACTGATCACGTAATTGATCATGCACTGATCACGTGACTGATCATGCACTGATCACGTGACTGATCATGCACTGATCACGTGGCTATCATGCACTGATCACGTGGCTGATCATGCACTGATCACGTGGCTGATCATGCACTGATCACGTGGCTGATCATGCACTGATCACGTGACTGATCATGCACTGATCACGTGGCTATCATGCACTGATCACGTGGCTGATCATGCACTGATCACGTGGCTGATCATGCACTGATCACGTGACTGATCATGCACTGATCACGTGGCATCATGCACTGATCACGTGGCTGATCATGCACTGATCACGTAACTGATCATGCACTGATCACGTGGCTATCATGCACTGATCACGTGGCTGATCATGCACTGATCACGTGGCTATCATGCACTGATCACGTGACTGATCATGCACTGATCACGTGGCGATCATGCACTGATCACGTGACTGATCATGCACTGATCACGTGACTGATCATGCACTGATCACGTGGCTATCATGCACTGATCACGTGGCTGATCATGCACTGATCACGTGGCTATCATGCACTGGTCACGTGACTGATCATGCACTGATCACGTAACTGATCATGCACTGATCACGTGACTGATCATGCACTGATCACGTGGCTGATCATGCACTGATCACGTGGCTATCATGCACTACTCACGTGGCTGATCATGCAATGATCATGTAGCTACCATGTACTGGTCACGTGACTGATCATACACCCATCAGGTGATGATCATGCACTGATCACGTGGCTGATCATGCACTGATCACGTGACTGATCATGCACTGATCACGTGACTGATCATGCACTGATCACATGGCTATCATGCACTGATCACGTGGCTGATCATGCACTGATCACGTGGCTGATCATGCACTGATACCGTGACTGAGCATGGACTGATCACATGACTATCATGTAGTGATCACGTGACTTAATGGCGCTGATCATGTGACTGATCATGCACTGATCATGTTTGCTATCATACACTGATCATGTGCCTCTGGAGGCAATAAACAAAGAGCTGAGTAGGCACGAATCAAACAGTCAGCAGGCAATAATCATGGAACTCAGGTGTGAGGAATCATGCTGCTCAGCTGGCAATAATCAAGCAGCTGAGCAGGCAGGAATTACGCAGCACAGCTGGCAATTGTCAAGCAGATGACAGGCAGGAATCGTGCAGCTCAGCTGGCAATTGTCAAGCAGATGAGCAGACAGTAATCACGCAGCTCAGCAGGCCCTGATCACGTGACTGAGCATGCACTGTTCACGTGGCTGATCATACACTGATCACGTGATTGATCATGCACTGATCACTTGGATATCATGCACTGATCACGTGGCTGATCATACACTGTTCACGTGTCTGACCATGCACTGATCACGTGGCTGATCATACACTGCTCACGTAACTGATCATGCACTGATCACGTGGCTATCATGCACTGATCACGTGGCTGAACATGCACTGTTCACGTGGCTGATCACACACCTGTCACGTGACATATCATGCACTGATCACGTGGCACTCATGCACTGATCACGTGGCTGATCATACTCTGCTCACGTAACTGATCATGCACACATCACGTGGCTATCATGCACTGCTCACGTGGCTCGTCATGGAATGATCACGTAGCTACCATGTACTGGTCACGTGACTGATCATGCACTGATCACGTAAATGATCATGCACTGTTCACGTGACTGATCATGTACTGATCACGTGACTGATCATGCACTGATCACGTGGCTGATCATGCACTGATCACGTGGCTGATCATGCACTGATCACGTGGCTGATCACACATGATCACGTGACTGATCATGCACTGATCACGTGGCTGATCATGCACTGATCACGTGGCTATCATGCACTGATCACGTGGCTATCATGCACTGATCACGTGGCTGATCATGCACTGATCACGTGGCTATCATGCACTGATCACGTGACTGATCATGCACTGATCACGTAATTGATCATGCACTGATCACGTGGCTGATCATGCACTGATCACGTGGCTGATCACACACGATCACGTGACTGATCATGCACTGATCACGTGACTGATCATGCACTGATCACGTGGCTATCATGCACTGATCACGTGGCTGATCATGCACTGATCACGTGACTGATCATGCACTGATCACGTGGCTATCATGCACTGATCACGTGGCTATCATGCACTGATCACGTGGCTGATCATGCACTGATCACGTGACTGATCATGCACTGATCACGTGACTGATCATGCACTGATCACGTGACTGATCATGCACTGATCACGTGACTGATCATGCACTGATCACGTGGCTGATCATGCACTGATCACGCAGCTATCATGCACTGATCACATGACTGATCATGCACTGATCACATGACTGATCATGCACTGATCACTGGCTTATCATGCACTGATCATGTGACTGATCATGTGCTGATCATGTTTGGTATCATACACTGATCATGTGCCTCTGGAGGCAATGAACAAAGAGCTGAGTAGGCACGAATCAGTCAGCAGGCAATAATCATGGAACTCAGCTGTGAGGAATCATGCTGCTCAGCTGGCAATAATCAAGCAGCTGAGCAGGCAGGAATTACGCAGCACAGCTGGCAATTGTCAAGCAGATGACAGGCAGGAATCGTGCAGCTCAGCTGGCAATTGTCAAGCAGATGAGCAGACAGTAATCACGCAGCTCAGCAGGCCCTGATCACGTGACTGAGCATGCACTGTTCACGTGGCTGATCACACACTATCACGTGACTGATCATGCACTGATCACGTGACTGATCATGCACTGATCACTTGGATATCATGCACTGATCACGTGGCTGATCATACACTGATCACGTGTCTGATCATGCACTGATCACGTGGCTGATCATACACTGATCACGTAACTGATCATGCACTGATCACGTGGCTATCATGCACTGATCACGTGGCTGATCATGCACTGATCACGTGGCTGATCACACACTGTCACGTGACATATCATGCACTGATCACGTGGCACTCATGCACTGATCACGTGGCTGATCATACACTGCTCACGTAACTGATCATGCACACATCACGTGGCTATCATGCACTGCTCACGTGGCTCGTCATGGAATGATCACGTAGCTATCATATACTGGTCACGTGACTGATCATGCACTGATCACGTAAATGATCATGCACTGTTCACGTGACTGATCATGCACTGATCACGTGACTGATCATGCACTGATCACGTGGCTGATCATGCACTGATCACGTGGCTGATCATGCACTGATCACGTGGCTGATCATGCACTGATCACGTGATGATCATGCACTGATCACGTGGATATCATGCACTGATCACGTGGCTGATCATGCACTGATCACGTGGCTGATCATGCACTGATCACGTGGCTGATCATGCACTGATCACGTGACTGATCATGCACTGATCACGTGGCTATCATGCACTGATCACGTGGCTGATCATGCACTGATCACGTGGCTGATCACACACTGTCACGTGACTATCATGCACTGATCACGTGGCATCATGCACTGATCACGTGGCTGATCATGCACTGATCACGTAACTGATCATGCACTGATCACGTGGCTATCATGCACTGATCACGTGGCTGATCATGCAATGATCACGGCTACCATATACTGATCACGTGACTGATCATGCACTGATCACGTGAATGATCATGCACTGATCACGTGACTGATCATGCACTGATCACGTGACTGATCATGCACTGATCACGTGGCTATCATGCACTGATCACGTGGCTGATCATGCACTGATCACGTAGCAACCATGCACTGGTCACGTGACTGATCATGCACTGATCACGTAATTGATCATGCACTGATCACGTGGCTGATCATGCACTGATCACGTGGCTGATCAGACACGATCACGTGACTGATCATGCACTGATCACGTGACTGATCATGCACTGATCACGTGGCTATCATGCACTGATCACGTGGATATCATGCACTGATCACGTGGCTGATCACACATGATCACGTGACTGATCATGCACTGATCACGTGGCTATCATGCACTGATCACGTGGCTGATCATGCACTGATCACGTAGCTATCATGCACTGATCACGTGACTGATCATGCACTGATCACGTGGCTGATCATGCACTGATATCATGCACTGATCACGTGGCTGATCATACACTGATCACGTGACTGATCATGCACTGATCACGTGGCTATCATGCACTGATCACGTGGCTGATCATGCACTGATCACGTGACTATCATGCACTGATCACGTGACTGATCATGCACTGATCACGTGGCTGATCATGCACTGATCACGTGGCTGATCATGCACTGATCACGTGACTGATCATGCACTGATCACGTGACTGATCATGCACTGATCACGTGGCTATCATGCACTGATATAATGCACTGATCACGTGGCTGATCACACACTGATCACGTGACTGATCATGCACTGATCACGTGGCTATCATGCACTGATCACGTGGCTGATCATGCACTGATCACGTGGCTATCATGCACTGATCACGTGACTGATCATGCACTGATCACGTGGCTGATCATGCACTGATCACGGGACTGATCATGCACTGATCACGGGCTGATCATGCACTGATCACATGACTATCATGCACTGATCACGTGGCTGATCATGCACTGATCACGTAGCTACCATGTACTGATCACGTGACTGATCATGCACTGATCACGTAATTGATCATGCACTGATCACGTGGCTGATCATGCACTGATCACGTGGCTGATCATGCACTGATCACGTGACTGATCATGCACTGATCACGTGGCTATCATGCACTGATCACGTGGCTGATCATGCACTGATCACGTGCCTGATCATGCACTGATCACGTGGCTGATCATGCACTGATCACGTGACTGATCATGCACTGATCACGTGTCTGATCATGCACTGATCACGTGGCTATCATGCACTGCTCACGTGGCTGATCATGCAATGATCACGCAGCTACCATGTACTGGTCACATGACTGATCATGCACTGATCACGTGACTGATCATGCAGTGATCACGTGGCTATCATGCACTACTCACGTGGCTGATCATGCAATGATCATGTAGCTACCATGTACAGGTCACGTGAATGATCATACACCCATCAGGTGACTGATCATGCACTGATCACGTGGCTATCATGCACTGATCACGAGACTGATCATGCACTGATCACGTCTATATCATGCACTGATCACATGACTGCCCATGCACTGATCACGTGGATGATCATACACTAATCATGTGACAGATCATGCACTGATCACGTGGCTGATCATGCACTGATACCGTGACTGAGCATGGACTGATCACATGACTATCATGTAGTGATCACGTGACTTAATGGCGCTGATCATGTGACTGATCATGCGCTGATCATGTTTGCTATCATACACTGATCATGTGCCTCTGGAGGCAATAAACAAAGAGCTGAGTAGGCACGAATCAAACAGTCAGCAGGCAATAATCATGGAACTCAGCTGTGAGGAATCATGCTGCTCAGCTGGCAATAATCAAGCAGCTGAGCAGGCAGGAATTACGCAGCACAGCTGGCAATTGTCAAGCAGATGACAGGCAGGAATCGTGCAGCTCAGCTGGCAATTGTCAAGCAGATGAGCAGACAGTAATCACGCAGCTCAGCAGGCCCTGATCACGTGACTGAGCATGCACTGTTCACGTGGCTGATCATACACTGATCACGTGATTGATCATGCACTGATCACTTGGATATCATGCACTGATCACGTGGCTGATCATACACTGTTCACGTGTCTGACCATGCACTGATCACGTGGCTGATCATACACTGCTCACGTAACTGATCATGCACTGATCACGTGGCTATCATGCACTGATCACGTGGCTGAACATGCACTGTTCACGTGGCTGATCACACACCTGTCACGTGACATATCATGCACTGATCACGTGGCACTCATGCACTGATCACGTGGCTGATCATACTCTGCTCACGTAACTCATCATGCACACATCACGTGGCTATCATGCACTGATCACGTGGCTCGTCATGGAATGATCACTGAGCTACCATATACTGGTCACGTGACTGATCATGCACTGATCACGTGGCTGATCATGCACTGATATCATGCACTGATCACGTGGCTGATCACACACTGATCACGTGACTGATCATGCACTGATCACGTGGCTATCATGCACTGATCACGTGACTGATCATGCACTGATCACGTGGCTGATCATGCACTGATCACGTGGCTGATCATGCACTGATCACGTGGCTGATCATGCACTGATCACGTGGCTATCATGCACTGATCACGTGACTGATCATGCACTGATCACGTGGCTGATCATGCACTGATCACGTGACTGATCATGCACTGATCACGTGGCTGATCATGCACTGATCACGTGGCTATCATGCACTGATCACGTGGCTGATCATGCACTGATCACGTAGCTATCATGCACTGATCACGTGACTGATCATGCACTGATCACGTGGCTGATCATGCACTGATCACGTGACTGATCATGCACTGATCACGTGACTGATCATGCACTGATCACGTGGCTGATCATGCACTGATCACGTGACTGATCATGCACTGATCACGTGGCTGATCATGCACTGATCACGTGGCTATCATGCACTGATCACGTGGCTGATCATGCACTGATCACGTAGCTATCATGCACTGATCACGTGACTGATCATGCACTGATCACGTAACTGATCATGCACTGATCACGTGACTGATCATGCACTGATCACGTGACTGATCATGCACTGATCACGTGGCTATCATGCACTGATCACGTGGCTGATCATGCACTGATCACGCAGCTACCATGTACTGGTCACATGACTGATCATGCACTGATCACGTGACTGATCATGCACTGATCACGTGGCTTATCATGCACTGATCATGTGACTGATCATGCACTGATCATGTTTGGTGTCATACACTGATCATGTGCCTCTGGAGGCAATGAACATAGAGCTGAGTAGGCACGAATCAGTCAGCAGGCTATAATCATGGAACTCAGCTCTGAGAAATCATGCTGCTCAGCTGGCAATAATCAAGTAGATGAGCAGGCAGGAATTACGCAGCACAGGTGGCAATTGTCAAGCAGATGACAGGCAGGAATCGTGCAGCTCAGCTGGCAATTGTCAAGCAGATGAGCAGACAGTAATCACGCAGCTCAGCAGGCCCTGATCACGTGACTGAGCATGCACTGATCACGTGGCTGATCATACACTGATCACGTGACTGATCATGCACTGATCACGTGACTGATCATGCACTGATCACGTGGCTGATCATGCACTGATCACGGGACTGATCATGCACTGATCACGGGCTATCATGCACTGACTACATGACTGATCATGCACTGATCACGTGACTGATCATGCACTGATCACGTGGCTATCATGCACTACTCACGTGGCTGATCATGCAATGATCATGTAGCTACCATGTACAGGTCACGTGAATGATCATACACCCATCAGGTGACTGATCATGCACTGATCACGTGGCTATCATGCACTGATCACGTGACTGATCATGCACTGATCACGTCTATATCATGCACTGATCACATGACTGCCCATGCACTGATCACGTGGATGATCATACACTAATCATGTGACAGATCATGCACTGATCACGTGGCTGATCATGCACTGATACCGTGACTGAGCATGGACTGATCACATGACTATCATGTAGTGATCACGTGACTTAATGGCGCTGATCATGTGACTGATCATGCGCTGATCATGTTTGCTATCATACACTGATCATGTGCCTCTGGAGGCAATAAACAAAGAGCTGAGTAGGCACGAATCAAACAGTCAGCAGGCAATAATCATGGAACTCAGCTGTGAGGAATCATGCTGCTCAGCTGGCAATAATCAAGCAGCTGAGCAGGCAGGAATTACGCAGCACAGCTGGCAATTGTCAAGCAGATGACAGGCAGGAATCGTGCAGCTCAGCTGGCAATTGTCAAGCAGATGAGCAGACAGTAATCACGCAGCTCAGCAGGCCCTGATCACGTGACTGAGCATGCACTGTTCACGTGGCTGATCATACACTGATCACGTGATTGATCATGCACTGATCACTTGGATATCATGCACTGATCACGTGGCTGATCATACACTGTTCACGTGTCTGACCATGCACTGATCACGTGGCTGATCATACACTGCTCACGTAACTGATCATGCACTGATCACTGATCACGTGGCTATCATGCACTGATCACGTGGCTGAACATGCACTGATCACGTGGCTGATCACACACTGTCACGTGACATATCATGCACTGATCACGTGGCACTCATGCACTGATCACGTGGCTGATCATACACTGATCACGTAACTGATCATGCACACATCACGTGGCTATCATGCACTGATCACGTGGCTATCATGCACTGATATCATGCACTGATCACGTGGATGATCACACACGATCACGTGACTGATCATGCACTGATCACGTGGCTATCATGCACTGATCACGTGGCTGATCATGCACTGATCACGTGGCTATCATGCACTGATCACGTGACTGATCATGCACTGATCACGTGGCTGATCATGCACTGATCACGTGACTGATCATGCACTGATCACGTGGCTGATCATGCACTGATCACGTGGCTATCATGCACTGATCACGTGGCTGATCATGCACTGATCACGTGGCTATCATGCACTGATCACGTGACTGATCATGCACTGATCACGTGACTGATCATGCACTGATCACGTGACTGATCATGCACTGATCACGTGACTGATCATGCACTGATCACGTGGCTGATCATGCACTGATCACGTGACTGATCATGCACTGATCACGTGGCTGATCATGCACTGATCACGTGGCTATCATGCACTGATCACGTGGCTGATCATGCACTGATCACGTAGCTACCATGCACTGATCACGTGACTGATCATGCACTGATCACGTGACTGATCATGCACTGATCACGTGACTGATCATGCACTGATCACGTGACTGATCATGCACTGATCACGTGGCTATCATGCACTGATCACGTGGCTGATCATGCACTGATCACGCAGCTACCATGCACTGATCACGTGACTGATCATGCACTGATCATGACTGATCATGCACTGATCACGTGGCTTATCATGCACTGATCACGTGACTGATCATGCACTGATCATGTTTGGTGTCATACACTGATCATGTGCCTCTGGAGGCAATGAACAAAGAGCTGAGTAGGCACGAATCAGTCAGCAGGCTATAATCATGGAACTCAGCTCTGAGAAATCATGCTGCTCAGCTGGCAATAATCAAGCAGCTGAGCAGGCAGGAATTACGCAGCACAGCTGGCAATTGTCAAGCAGATGACAGGCAGGAATCGTGCAGCTCAGCTGGCAATTGTCAAGCAGATGAGCAGACAGTAATCACGCAGCTCAGCAGGCCTGATCACGTGACTGAGCATGCACTGTTCACGTGGCTGATCACACACTGATCACGTGACTGATCATGCACTGATCACGTGACTGATCATGCACTGATCACGTGGCTGATCATGCACTGATCACGTGGCTGATCATGCACTGATCACGTGGCTATCATGCACTGATCACGTGGCTGATCATGCACTGATCACGTAGCTATCATGCACTGATCACGTGACTGATCATGCACTGATCACGTGATTGATCATGCACTGATCACGTGGCTGATCATGCACTGATCACGTGGCTGATCATGCACTGATCACGTGACTGATCATGCACTGATCACGTGACTGATCATGCACTGATCACGTGGCTATCATGCACTGATCACGTGGCTGACATACACTGATCACGTGCCTGATCATGCACTGATCACGTGGCTGATCATGCACTGATCACGTGACTGATCATGCACTGATCACGTGTCTGATCATGCACTGATCACGTGGCTATCATGCACTGCTCACGTGGCTGATCATGCATGATCACGCAGCTACCATGTACTGGTCACATGACTGATCATGCACTGATCACGTGACTGATCATGCACTGATCACGTGGCTATCATGCACTACTCACGTGGCTGATCATGCAATGATCATGTAGCTACCATGTACAGGTCACGTGAATGATCATACACCCATCAGGTGACTGATCATGCACTGATCACGTGGCTATCATGCACTGATCACGTGACTGATCATGCACTGATCACGTCTATATCATGCACTGATCACATGACTGCCCATGCACTGATCACGTGGATGATCATACACTAATCATGTGACAGATCATGCACTGATCACGTGGCTGATCATGCACTGATACCGTGACTGAGCATGGACTGATCACATGACTATCATGTAGTGATCACGTGACTTAATGGCGCTGATCATGTGACTGATCATGCGCTGATCATGTTTGCTATCATACACTGATCATGTGCCTCTGGAGGCAATAAACAAAGAGCTGAGTAGGCACGAATCAAACAGTCAGCAGGCAATAATCATGGAACTCAGCTGTGAGGAATCATGCTGCTCAGCTGGCAATAATCAAGCAGCTGAGCAGGCAGGAATTACGCAGCACAGCTGGCAATTGTCAAGCAGATGACAGGCAGGAATCGTGCAGCTCAGCTGGCAATTGTCAAGCAGATGAGCAGACAGTAATCACGCAGCTCAGCAGGCCCTGATCACGTGACTGAGCATGCACTGTTCACGTGGCTGATCATACACTGATCACGTGATTGATCATGCACTGATCACTTGGATATCATGCACTGATCACGTGGCTGATCATACACTGTTCACGTGTCTGACCATGCACTGATCACGTGGCTGATCATACACTGCTCACGTAACTGATCATGCACTGATCACGTGGCTGATCATGCACTGATCACGTGGCTGATCATGCACTGATCACGTGACTGATCATGCACTGATCACGTGGCTGATCATGCACTGATCACGTGACTGATCATGCACTGATCACGTGGCTATCATGCACTGATCACGTGGCTGATCATGCACTGATCACGGGACTGATCATGCACTGATCACGTGCTATCATGCACTGACACATGACTCATGCACTGATCACGTGGATGATCATGCACTGATCACGTGACTGATCATGCACTGATCACGTGACTGATCATGCACTGATCACGTGGCTGATCATGCACTGATCACGTGGCTATCATGCACTGATCACGTGGCTGATCATGCAATGATCACGTAGCTACCATGTACTGGTCACGTGACTGATCATGCACTGATCACGTAATTGATCATGCACTGATCACGTGGCTGATCATGCACTGATCACGTGACTGATCATGCACTGATCACGTGGCTATCATGCACTGATCACGTGGCTGATCATGCACTGATCACGTGGCTGATCATGCACTGATCACGTGGATGATCATGCACTGATCACGTGACTGATCATGCACTGATCACGTGACTGATCATGCACTGATCACGTGGCTGATCATGCACTGATCACGTGGCTATCATGCACTGATCACGTGGCTGATCATGCAATGATCACGTAGCTACCATGTACTGGTCACGTGACTGATCATGCACTGATCACGTAATTGATCATGCACTGATCACGTGGCTGATCATGCACTGATCACGTGGCTGATCATGCACTGATCACGTGACTGATCATGCACTGATCACGTGGCTATCATGCACTGATCATTGGCTGACATGCACTGATCACGTGCCTGATCATGCACTGATCACGTGGCTGATCATGCACTGATCACGTGACTGATCATGCACTGATCACGTGGCTATCATGCACTGCTCACGTGGCTGATCATGCAATGATCACGCAGCTACCATGTACTGGTCACATGACTGATCATGCACTGATCACGTGACTGATCATGCAGTGATCACGTGGCTATCATGCACTACTCACGTGGCTGATCATGCAATGATCATGTAGCTACCATGTACAGGTCACGTGAATGATCATACACCCATCAGGTGACTGATCATGCACTGATCACGTGGCTATCATGCACTGATCACGAGACTGATCATGCACTGATCACGTCTATATCATGCACTGATCACATGACTGCCCATGCACTGATCACGTGGATGATCATACACTAATCATGTGACAGATCATGCACTGATCACGTGGCTGATCATGCACTGATACCGTGACTGAGCATGGACTGATCACATGACTATCATGTAGTGATCACGTGACTTAATGGCGCTGATCATGTGACTGATCATGCGCTGATCATGTTTGCTATCATACACTGATCATGTGCCTCTGGAGGCAATAAACAAAGAGCTGAGTAGGCACGAATCAAACAGTCAGCAGGCAATAATCATGGAACTCAGCTGTGAGGAATCATGCTGCTCAGCTGGCAATAATCAAGCAGCTGAGCAGGCAGGAATTACGCAGCACAGCTGGCAATTGTCAAGCAGATGACAGGCAGGAATCGTGCAGCTCAGCTGGCAATTGTCAAGCAGATGAGCAGACAGTAATCACGCAGCTCAGCAGGCCCTGATCACGTGACTGAGCATGCACTGTTCACGTGGCTGATCATACACTGATCACGTGATTGATCATGCACTGATCACTTGGATATCATGCACTGATCACGTGGCTGATCATACACTGTTCACGTGTCTGACCATGCACTGATCACGTGGCTGATCATACACTGCTCACGTAACTGATCATGCACTGATCACGTGGCTATCATGCACTGATCACGTGGCTGAACATGCACTGTTCACGTGGCTGATCACACACCTGTCACGTGACATATCATGCACTGATCACGTGGCACTCATGCACTGATCACGTGGCTGATCATACACTGCTCACGTAACTCATCATGCACACATCACGTGGCTATCATGCACTGCTCACGTGGCTCGTCATGGAATGATCACGAGCTACCATATACTGGTCACGTGACTGATCATGCACAGATCACGTAAATGATCATGCACTGTTCACGTGACTGATCATGTACTGATCACGTGACTGATCATGCACTGATCACGTGGCTATCATGCTCTGCTCACGTGGCTGATCATGCAACGATCACGTAGCAACCATGTACTGGTCACGTGACTGATCATGCACTGATCACGTAATTGATCCTGCACTGATCACGTGGCTCATCATGCACTGATCACGTGGCTGATCACACACGTATCACGTGACTGATCATGCACTGATCACGTGACTGATCATGCACTGATCACGTGGCTATCATGCACTGATCACGTGGATATCATGCACTGATCACGTGGCTGATCACACATGATCACGTGACTGATCATGCACTGATCACGTGGCTGATCATGCACTGATCACGTGGCTGATCATGCAATGATCACGCAGCTACCATGTACTGGTCACATGACTGATCATGCACTGATCACGTAATTGATCATGCACTGATCACGTGGCTGATCATGCACTGATCACGTGACTGATCATGCACTGATCATGTTTGGTGTCATACACTGATCATGTGCCTCTGGAGGCAATGAACATAGAGCTGAGTAGGCAGGAATCAGTCAGCAGGCTATAATCATGGAACTCAGCTCTGAGAAATCATGCTGCTCAGCTGGCAATAATCAAGTAGATGAGCAGGCAGGAATTACGCAGCACAGGTGGCAATTGTCAAGCAGATGACAGGCAGGAATCGTGCAGCTCAGCTGGCAATTGTCAAGCAGATGAGCAGACAGTAATCACGCAGCTCAGCAGGCCCTGATCACGTGGCTGATCATGCACTGATCACGTGGCTATCATACACTGATCACGTGACTGATCATGCACTGATCACGTGGCTGATCATGCACTGATCACGTGGCTGATCATGCACTGATCACGTGGCTGATCATGCACTGATCACGTGGCTGATCATGCACTGATCACGTGCTATCATGCACTGATCACGTGACTGATCATGCACTGATCACGTGGCTGATCATGCACTGATCACGTGGCTGATCATGCACTGATACCGTGACTGAGCATGGACTGATCACATGACTATCATGTAGTGATCACGTGACTTAATGGCGCTGATCATGTGACTGATCATGCGCTGATCATGTTTGCTATCATACACTGATCATGTGCCTCTGGAGGCAATAAACAAAGAGCTGAGTAGGCACGAATCATACAGTCAGCAGGCAATAATCATGGAACTCAGCTGTGAGGAATCATGCTGCTCAGCTGGCAATAATCAAGCAGCTGAGCAGGCAGGAATTACGCAGCACAGCTGGCAATTGTCAAGCAGATGACAGGCAGGAATCGTGCAGCTCAGCTGGCAATTGTCAAGCAGATGAGCAGACAGTAATCACGCAGCTCAGCAGGCACTGATCACGTGACTGAGCATGCACTGTTCACGTGGCTGATCATACACTGATCACGTGACTGATCATGCACTGATCACTTGGATATCATGCACTGATCACGTGGCTGATCATACACTGTTCACGTGTCTGACCATGCACTGATCACGTGGCTGATCATACACTGATCACGTAACTGATCATGCACTGATCACGTGGCTATCATGCACTGATCACGTGGCTGAACATGCACTGATCACGTGGCTGATCACACACCTGTCACGTGACATATCATGCACTGATCACGTGGCACTCATGCACTGATCACGTGGCTGATCATACACTGATCACGTAACTCATCATGCACACATCACGTGGCTATCATGCACTGCTCACGTGGCTCTTCATGGAATGATCACGTAGCTACCATATACTGGTCACGTGACTGATCATGCACTGATCACGTAAATGATCATGCACTGATCACGTGACTGATCATGTACTGATCACGTGACTGATCATGCACTGATCACGTGGCTATCATGCACTGCTCACGTGGCTGATCATGCAACGATCACGTAGCAACAATGTACTGGTCACGTGACTGATCATGCACTGATCACGTAATTGATCATGCACTGATCACGTGGCTCATCATGCACTGATCACGTGGCTGATCAGACACTATCACGTGACTGATCATGCACTGATCACGTGACTGATCATGCACTGATCACGTGGCTATCATGCACTGATCACGTGGATATCATGCACTGATCACGTGGCTGATCACACATGATCACGTGACTGATCATGCACTGATCACGTGGCTATCATGCACTGATCACGTGGCTGATCATGCACTGATCACGTGGCTATCATGCACTGATCACGTGGCTGATCATGCACTGATCACGGGACTGATCATGCACTGATCACGGGCTATCATGCACTGACTATATGACTGACATGCACTGATCACGTGGCTGATCATGCACTGATCACGTGACTGATCATGCACTGATCACGTGACTGATCATGCACTGATCACGTGGCTGATCATGCACTGATCACGTGGCTGATCATGCAATGATCACGTAGCTACCATGTACTGATCACGTGACTGATCATGCACTGATCACGTAATTGATCATGCACTGATCACGTGGCTGATCATGCACTGATCACGTGGCTGATCATGCACTGATCACGTGACTGATCATGCACTGATCACGTGGCTATCATGCACTGATCACGTGGCTGACATACACTGATCACGTGCCTGGTCATGCACTGATCACGTGGCTGATCATGCACTGATCACGTGACTGATCATGCACTGATCACGTGTCTGATCATGCACTGATCACGTGGCTATCATGCACTGCTCACGTGGCTGATCATGCATGATCACGCAGCTACCATGTACTGGTCACATGACTGATCATGCACTGATCACGTGACTGATCATGCAGTGATCACGTGGCTATCATGCACTACTCACGTGGCTGATCATGCAATGATCATGTAGCTACCATGTACAGGTCACGTGAATGATCATACACCCATCAGGTGACTGATCATGCACTGATCACGTGGCTATCATGCACTGATCACGAGACTGATCATGCACTGATCACGTCTATATCATGCACTGATCACATGACTGCCCATGCACTGATCACGTGGATGATCATACACTAATCATGTGACAGATCATGCACTGATCACGTGGCTGATCATGCACTGATACCGTGACTGAGCATGGACTGATCACATGACTATCATGTAGTGATCACGTGACTTAATGGCGCTGATCATGTGACTGATCATGCGCTGATCATGTTTGCTATCATACACTGATCATGTGCCTCTGGAGGCAATAAACAAAGAGCTGAGTAGGCACGAATCAAACAGTCAGCAGGCAATAATCATGGAACTCAGCTGTGAGGAATCATGCTGCTCAGCTGGCAATAATCAAGCAGCTGAGCAGGCAGGAATTACGCAGCACAGCTGGCAATTGTCAAGCAGATGACAGGCAGGAATCGTGCAGCTCAGCTGGCAATTGTCAAGCAGATGAGCAGACAGTAATCACGCAGCTCAGCAGGCCCTGATCACGTGACTGAGCATGCACTGTTCACGTGGCTGATCATACACTGATCACGTGATTGATCATGCACTGATCACTTGGATATCATGCACTGATCACGTGGCTGATCATACACTGTTCACGTGTCTGACCATGCACTGATCACGTGGCTGATCATACACTGCTCACGTAACTGATCATGCACTGATCACGTGGCTATCATGCACTGATCACGTGGCTGAACATGCACTGTTCACGTGGCTGATCACACACCTGTCACGTGACATATCATGCACTGATCACGTGGCACTCATGCACTGATCACGTGGCTGATCATACACTGCTCACGTAACTCATCATGCACACATCACGTGGCTATCATGCACTGCTCACGTGGCTCGTCATGGAATGATCACGTAGCTACCATATACTGGTCACGTGACTGATCATGCACTGATCACGTAAATGATCATGCACTGTTCACGTGACTGATCATGTACTGATCACGTGACTGATCATGCACTGATCACGTGGCTATCATGCTCTGCTCACGTGGCTGATCATGCAACGATCACGTAGCAACCATGTACTGGTCACGTGACTGATCATGCACTGATCACGTAATTGATCCTGCACTGATCACGTGGCTCATCATGCACTGATCACGTGGCTGATCACACACGTATCACGTGACTGATCATGCACTGATCACGTGACTAATCATGCACTGATCACGTGGCTATCATGCACTGATCACGTGGATATCATGCACTGATCACGTGGCTGATCACGCATGTATCACGTGACTGATCATGCACTGATCACGTGGCTATCATGCACTGATCACGTGGCTGATCATGCACTGATCACGTACTATCATGCACTGATCACGTGACTGATCATGCACTGATCACGTGGCTGATCATGCACTGATCACGTGACTGATCATGCACTGATCACGTGGCTGATCATGCACTGATCACGTGACTGATCATGCACTGATCACGTGACTGATCATGCACTGATCACGTGGCTATCATGCACTGATATTATGCACTGATCACGTGGATGATCACACACGATCATGTGACTGATCATGCACTGATCACGTGGCTATCATGCACTGATCACGTGGCTGATCATGCAATGATCACGTAGCTACCATGTACTGTCACGTGACTGATCATGCACTGATCACGTGGCTGATCATGCACTGATCACGTGGCTATCATGCACTGATCACGTGGCTGATCATGCACTGATCACGTAGCTATCATGCACTGATCACGTGACTGATCATGCACTGATCACGTAATTGATCATGCACTGATCACGTGACTGATCATGCACAGATCACGTGACTGATCATGCACTGATCACGTGGCTGATCATGCACTGATACCGTGACTGAGCATGGACTGATCACATGACTATCATGTAGTGATCACGTGACTTAATGGCGCTGATCATGTGACTGATCATGCGCTGATCATGTTTGCTATCATACACTGATCATGTGCCTCTGGAGGCAATAAACAAAGAGCTGAGTAGGCACGAATCATACAGTCAGCAGGCAATAATCATGGAACTCAGCTGTGAGGAATCATGCTGCTCAGCTGGCAATAATCAAGCAGCTGAGCAGGCAGGAATTACGCAGCACAGCTGGCAATTGTCAAGCAGATGACAGGCAGGAATCGTGCAGCTCAGCTGGCAATTGTCAAGCAGATGAGCAGACAGTAATCACGCAGCTCAGCAGGCCCTGATCACGTGACTGAGCATGCACTGTTCACGTGGCTGATCATACACTGATCACGTGATTGATCATGCACTGATCACTTGGATATCATGCACTGATCACGTGGCTGATCATACACTGTTCACGTGTCTGACCATGCACTGATCACGTGGCTGATCATACACTGCTCACGTAACTGATCATGCACTGATCACGTGGCTATCATGCACTGATCACGTGGCTGAACATGCACTGTTCACGTGGCTGATCACACACCTGTCACGTGACATATCATGCACTGATCACGTGGCACTCATGCACTGATCACGTGGCTGATCATACACTGCTCACGTAACTCATCATGCACACATCACGTGGCTATCATGCACTGCTCACGTGGCTCGTCATGGAATGATCACGAAGCTACCATATACTGGTCACGTGACTGATCATGCACAGATCACGTAAATGATCATGCACTGTTCACGTGACTGATCATGTACTGATCACGTGACTGATCATGCACTGATCACGTGGCTATCATGCTCTGCTCACGTGGCTGATCATGCAACGATCACGTAGCAACCATGTACTGGTCACGTGACTGATCATGCACTGATCACGTAATTGATCCTGCACTGATCACGTGGCTCATCATGCACTGATCACGTGGCTGATCACACATGTATCACGTGACTGATCATGCACTGATCACGTGACTAATCATGCACTGATCACGTGGCTATCATGCACTGATCACGTGGATATCATGCACTGATCACGTGGCTGATCACACATGTATCACGTGACTGATCATGCACTGATCACGTGGCTATCATGCACTGATCACGTGGCTGATCATGCACTGATCACGTAGCTACCATGTACTGGTCACGTGACTGATCATGCACTGATCACGTGGCTGATCATGCACTGATCACGTGACTGATCATGCACTGATCACGTGGCTGATCATGCACTGATCACGTGGCTGATCATGCACTGATCACGTGAATGATCATGCACTGATCACGTGGCTATCATGCACTGATATCATGCACTGATCACGTGGCTGATCACACACGATCACGTGACTGATCATGCACTGATCACGTGGCTATCATGCACTGATCACGTGGCTGATCATGCACTGATCACGTAGCTACCATGCACTGATCACGTGACTGATCATGCACTGATCACGTGGCTGATCATGCACTGATCACGTGGCTGATCATGCACTGATACCGTGACTGAGCATGGACTGATCACATGACTATCATGTAGTGATCACGTGACTTAATGGCGCTGATCATGTGACTGATCATGCGCTGATCATGTTTGCTATCATACACTGATCATGTGCCTCTGGAGGCAATAAACAAAGAGCTGAGTAGGCACGAATCATACAGTCAGCAGGCAATAATCATGGAACTCAGCTGTGAGGAATCATGCTGCTCAGCTGGCAATAATCAAGCAGCTGAGCAGGCAGGAATTACGCAGCACAGCTGGCAATTGTCAAGCAGATGACAGGCAGGAATCGTGCAGCTCAGCTGGCAATTGTCAAGCAGATGAGCAGACAGTAATCACGCAGCTCAGCAGGCCCTGATCACGTGACTGAGCATGCACTGTTCACGTGGCTGATCATACACTGATCACGTGATTGATCATGCACTGATCACTTGGATATCATGCACTGATCACGTGGCTGATCATACACTGTTCACGTGTCTGACCATGCACTGATCACGTGGCTGATCATACACTGCTCACGTAACTGATCATGCACTGATCACGTGGCTATCATGCACTGATCACGTGGCTGAACATGCACTGTTCACGTGGCTGATCACACACCTGTCACGTGACATATCATGCACTGATCACGTGGCACTCATGCACTGATCACGTGGCTGATCATACACTGCTCACGTAACTCATCATGCACACATCACGTGGCTATCATGCACTGCTCACGTGGTTCGTCATGGAATGATCACGAAGCTACCATATACTGGTCACGTGACTGATCATGCACTGATCACGTAAATGATCATGCACTGTTCACGTGACTGATCATGTACTGATCACGTGACTGATCATGCACTGATCACGTGGCTATCATGCTCTGCTCACGTGGCTGATCATGCAACGATCACGTAGCAACCATGTACTGGTCACGTGACTGATCATGCACTGATCACGTAATTGATCATGCACTGATCACGTGGCTCATCATGCACTGATCACGTGGCTGATCAGACACGTATCACGTGACTGATCATGCACAGATCACGTGACTAATCATGCACTGATCACGTGGCTATCATGCACTGATCACGTGGATATCATGCACTGATCACGTGGCTGATCACACATGTATCACGTGACTGATCATGCACTGATCACGTGGCTATCATGCACTGATCACGTGGCTGATCATGCACTGATCACGTGGCTATCATGCACTGATCACGTGGCTGATCATGCACTGATCACGGGACTGATCATGCACTGATCACGGGCTATCATGCACTGACTATATGACTCACATGCACTGATCACGTGGATGATCATGCACTGATCACGTGACTGATCATGCACTGATCACGTGACTGATCATGCACTGATCACGTGGCTGATCATGCACTGATCACGTGGCTATCATGCACTGATCACGTGGCTGATCATGCAATGATCACGTAGCTACCATGTACTGGTCACGTGACTGATCATGCACTGATCACGTAATTGATCATGCACTGATCACGTGGCTGATCATGCACTGATCACGTGGCTGATCATGCACTGATCACGTGACTGATCATGCACTGATCACGTGGCTATCATGCACTGATCACGTGGCTGACATACACTGATCACGTGCCTGATCATGCACTGATCACGTGGCTGATCATGCACTGATCACGTGACTGATCATGCACTGATCACGTGTCTGATCATGCACTGATCACGTGGCTATCATGCACTGCTCACGTGGCTGATCATGCATGATCACGCAGCTACCATGTACTGGTCACATGACTGATCATGCACTGATCACGTGACTGATCATGCACTGATCACGTGGCTATCATGCACTACTCACGTGGCTGATCATGCAATGATCATGTAGCTACCATGTACAGGTCACGTGAATGATCATACACCCATCAGGTGACTGATCATGCACTGATCACGTGGCTATCATGCACTGATCACGAGACTGATCATGCACTGATCACGTCTATATCATGCACTGATCACATGACTGCCCATGCACTGATCACGTGGATGATCATACACTAATCATGTGACAGATCATGCACTGATCACGTGGCTGATCATGCACTGATACCGTGACTGAGCATGGACTGATCACATGACTATCATGTAGTGATCACGTGACTTAATGGCGCTGATCATGTGACTGATCATGCGCTGATCATGTTTGCTATCATACACTGATCATGTGCCTCTGGAGGCAATAAACAAAGAGCTGAGTAGGCACGAATCAAACAGTCAGCAGGCAATAATCATGGAACTCAGCTGTGAGGAATCATGCTGCTCAGCTGGCAATAATCAAGCAGCTGAGCAGGCAGGAATTACGCAGCACAGCTGGCAATTGTCAAGCAGATGACAGGCAGGAATCGTGCAGCTCAGCTGGCAATTGTCAAGCAGATGAGCAGACAGTAATCACGCAGCTCAGCAGGCCCTGATCACGTGACTGAGCATGCACTGTTCACGTGGCTGATCATACACTGATCACGTGATTGATCATGCACTGATCACTTGGATATCATGCACTGATCACGTGGCTGATCATACACTGTTCACGTGTCTGACCATGCACTGATCACGTGGCTGATCATACACTGCTCACGTAACTGATCATGCACTGATCACGTGGCTATCATGCACTGATCACGTGGCTGAACATGCACTGATCACGTGGCTGATCACACACCTGTCACGTGACATATCATGCACTGATCACGTGGCACTCATGCACTGATCACGTGGCTGATCATACACTGCTCACGTAACTCATCATGCACACATCACGTGGCTATCATGCACTGCTCACGTGGCTCGTCATGGAATGATCACGAAGCTACCATATACTGGTCACGTGACTGATCATGCACTGATCACGTAAATGATCATGCACTGTTCACGTGACTGATCATGTACTGATCACGTGACTGATCATGCACTGATCACGTGGCTATCATGCACTGCTCACGTGGCTGATCATGCAACGATCACGTAGCAACCATGTACTGGTCACGTGACTGATCATGCACTGATCACGTAATTGATCATGCACTGATCACGTGGCTCATCATGCACTGATCACGTGGCTGATCACACACGTATCACGTGACTGATCATGCACTGATCACGTGACTAATCATGCACTGATCACGTGGCTATCATGCACTGATCACGTGGATATCATGCACTGATCACGTGGCTGATCATGCATGATCACGTGACTGATCATGCACTGATCACGTGGCTATCATGCACTGATCACGTGGCTGATCATGCACTGATCACGTACTATCATGCACTGATCACGTGACTGATCATGCACTGATCACGTGGCTGATCATGCACTGATCACGTGACTGATCATGCACTGATCACGTGGCTGATCATGCACTGATCACGTGACTGATCATGCACTGATCACGTGACTGATCATGCACTGATCACGTGGCTATCATGCACTGATATCATGCACTGATCACGTGGCTGATCACACACGATCACGTGACTGATCATGCACTGATCACGTGGCTATCATGCACTGATCACGTGGCTGATCATGCACTGATCACGTAGCTACCATGTACTGTCACGTGACTGATCATGCACTGATCACGTGGCTGATCATGCACTGATCACGTGACTGATCATGCACTGATCACGTGGCTGATCATGCACTGATCACGTGGCTATCATGCACTGATCACGTGGCTGATCATGCACTGATCACGTAGCTACCATGCACTGATCACGTGACTGATCATGCACTGATCACGTAATTGATCATGCACTGATCACGTGACTGATCATGCACAGATCACGGGACTGATCATGCACTGATCACGTGGCTGATCATGCACTGATACCGTGACTGAGCATGGACTGATCACATGACTATCATGTAGTGATCACGTGACTTAATGGCGCTGATCATGTGACTGATCATGCGCTGATGATGTTTGCTATCATACACTGATCATGTGCCTATGGAGGCAATAAACAAAGAGCTGAGTAGGCACGAATCAAACAGTCAGCAGGCAATAATCATGGAACTCAGCTGTGAGGAATCATGCTGCTCAGCTGGCAATAATCAAGCAGCTGAGCAGGCAGGAATTACGCAGCACAGCTGGCAATTGTCAAGCAGATGACAGGCAGGAATCGTGCAGCTCAGCTGGCAATTGTCAAGCAGATGAGCAGACAGTAATCACGCAGCTCAGCAGGCCCTGATCACGTGACTGAGCATGCACTGTTCACGTGGCTGATCATACACTGATCACGTGATTGATCATGCACTGATCACTTGGATATCATGCACTGATCACGTGGCTGATCATACACTGTTCACGTGTCTGACCATGCACTGATCACGTGGCTGATCATACACTGCTCACGTAACTGATCATGCACTGATCACGTGGCTATCATGCACTGATCACGTGGCTGAACATGCACTGTTCACGTGGCTGATCACACACCTGTCACGTGACATATCATGCACTGATCACGTGGCACTCATGCACTGATCACGTGGCTGATCATACACTGCTCACGTAACTCATCATGCACACATCACGTGGCTATCATGCACTGCTCACGTGGCTCGTCATGGAATGATCACGAAGCTACCATATACTGGTCACGTGACTGATCATGCACAGATCACGTAAATGATCATGCACTGTTCACGTGACTGATCATGTACTGATCACGTGACTGATCATGCACTGATCACGTGGCTATCATGCTCTGCTCACGTGGCTGATCATGCAACGATCACGTAGCAACCATGTACTGGTCACGTGACTGATCATGCACTGATCACGTAATTGATCCTGCACTGATCACGTGGCTCATCATGCACTGATCACGTGGCTGATCACACACGTATCACGTGACTGATCATGCACAGATCACGTGACTAATCATGCACTGATCACGTGGCTATCATGCACTGATCACGTGGATATCATGCACTGATCACGTGGCTGATCACACATGTATCACGTGACTGATCATGCACTGATCACGTGGCTATCATGCACTGATCACGTGGCTGATCATGCACTGATCACGTAGCTACCATGTACTGGTCACGTGACTGATCATGCACTGATCACGTGGCTGATCATGCACTGATCACGTGACTGATCATGCACTGATCACGTGGCTGATCATGCACTGATCACGTGGCTGATCATGCACTGATCACGTGAATGATCATGCACTGATCACGTGGCTATCATGCACTGATATCATGCACTGATCACGTGGCTGATCATGCACGATCACGTGACTGATCATGCACTGATCACGTGGCTATCATGCACTGATCACGTGGCTGATCATGCACTGATCACGTAGCTACCATGCACTGATCACGTGACTGATCATGCACTGATCACGTGGCTGATCATGCACTGATCACGTGGCTGATCATGCACTGATACCGTGACTGAGCATGGACTGATCACATGACTATCATGTAGTGATCACGTGACTTAATGGCGCTGATCATGTGACTGATCATGCACTGATCATGTTTGCTATCATACACTGATCATGTGCCTCTGGAGGCAATAAACAAAGAGCTGAGTAGGCACGAATCATACAGTCAGCAGGCAATAATCATGGAACTCAGCTGTGAGGAATCATGCTGCTCAGCTGGCAATAATCAAGCAGCTGAGCAGGCAGGAATTACGCAGCACAGCTGGCAATTGTCAAGCAGATGACAGGCAGGAATCGTGCAGCTCAGCTGGCAATTGTCAAGCAGATGAGCAGACAGTAATCACGCAGCTCAGCAGGCCCTGATCACGTGACTGAGCATGCACTGTTCACGTGGCTGATCATACACTGATCACGTGATTGATCATGCACTGATCACTTGGATATCATGCACTGATCACGTGGCTGATCATACACTGTTCACGTGTCTGACCATGCACTGATCACGTGGCTGATCATGCACTGCTCACGTAACTGATCATGCACTGATCACGTGGCTATCATGCACTGATCACGTGGCACTCATGCACTGATCACGTGGCTGATCATACACTGATCACGTAACTGATCATGCACTGATCACGTGGCTATCATGCACTGATCACGTGGCTGATCATGCAATGATCACGTAGCTACCATATACTGGTCACGTGACTGATCATGCACTGATCACGTAAATGATCATGCACTGATCACGTGACTGATCATGCACTGATCACGTGACTGATCATGCACTGATCACGTGGCTATCATGCACTGATCACGTGGCTGATCATGCACTGATCACGTAGCTACCATGTACTGGTCACGTGACTGATCATGCACTGATCACGTGGCTGATCATGCACTGATCACGTGGCTGATCATGCACTGATCACGTGGCTGATCATGCACTGATCACGTGGCTGATCATGCACTGATCACGTGGCTGATCATGCACTGATCACGTGGCTATCATGCACTGATCATCATGCACTGATCACGTGGCTGATCACACACGTATCACGTGACTGATCATGCACTGATCACGTGGCTATCATGCACTGATCACGTGGCTGATCATGCACTGATCACGTAGCTACCATGCACTGATCACGTGACTGATCATGCACTGATCACGTGGCTGATCATGCACTGATCACGTGGCTGATCATGCACTGATACCGTGACTGAGCATGGACTGATCACATGACTATCATGTAGTGATCACGTGACTTAATGGCGCTGATCATGTGACTGATCATGCGCTGATCATGTTTGCTATCATACACTGATCATGTGCCTCTGGAGGCAATAAACAAAGAGCTGAGTAGGCACGAATCATACAGTCAGCAGGCAATAATCATGGAACTCAGCTGTGAGGAATCATGCTGCTCAGCTGGCAATAATCAAGCAGCTGAGCAGGCAGGAATTACGCAGCACAGCTGGCAATTGTCAAGCAGATGACAGGCAGGAATCGTGCAGCTCAGCTGGCAATTGTCAAGCAGATGAGCAGACAGTAATCACGCAGCTCAGCAGGCACTGATCACGTGACTGAGCATGCACTGTTCACGTGGCTGATCATACACTGATCACGTGATTGATCATGCACTGATCACTTGGATATCATGCACTGATCACGTGGCTGATCATACACTGTTCACGTGTCTGACCATGCACTGATCACGTGGCTGATCATACACTGCTCACGTAACTGATCATGCACTGATCACGTGGCTATCATGCACTGATCACGTGGCTGAACATGCACTGATCACGTGGCTGATCACACACCTGTCACGTGACATATCATGCACTGATCACGTGGCACTCATGCACTGATCACGTGGCTGATCATACACTGCTCACGTAACTCATCATGCACACATCACGTGGCTATCATGCACTGCTCACGTGGCTCGTCATGGAATGATCACGTAGCTACCATATACTGGTCACGTGACTGATCATGCACAGATCACGTAAATGATCATGCACTGTTCACGTGACTGATCATGCACTGATCACGTGACTGATCATGCACTGATCACGTGGCTATCATGCACTGCTCACGTGGCTGATCATGCAACGATCACGTAGCAACCATGTACTGGTCACGTGACTGATCATGCACTGATCACGTAATTGATCATGCACTGATCACGTGGCTCATCATGCACTGATCACGTGGCTGATCAGACACGTATCACGTGACTGATCATGCACTGATCACGTGACTGATCATGCACTGATCACGTGGCTATCATGCACTGATCACGTGGATATCATGCACTGATCACGTGGCTGATCACACATGTATCACGTGACTGATCATGCACTGATCACGTGGCTATCATGCACTGATCACGTGGCTGATCATGCACTGATCACGTAGCTATCATGCACTGATCACGTGGCTGATCATGCACTGATCACGGGACTGATCATGCACTGATCACGGCGCTATCATGCATTGACTATATGACTCCACATGCACTGATCACGGGGATGATCATGCACTGATCACGTGACTGATCATGCACTGATCACGTGACTGATCATGCACTGATCACGTGGCTGATCATGCACTGATCACGTGGCTATCATGCACTGATCACGTGGCTGATCATGCAATGATCACGTAGCTACCATGTACTGGTCACGTGACTGATCATGCACTGATCACGTAATTGATCATGCACTGATCACGTGGCTGATCATGCACTGATCACGTGGCTGATCATACACTGATCACGTGACTGATCATGCACTGATCACGTGGCTATCATGCACTGATCACGTGGCTGACATACACTGATCACGTGCCTGGTCATGCACTGATCACGTGGCTGATCATGCACTGATCACGTGACTGATCATGCACTGATCACGTGTCTGATCATGCACTGATCACGTGGCTATCATGCACTGCTCACGTGGCTGATCATGCATGATCACGCAGCTACCATGTACTGGTCACATGACTGATCATGCACTGATCACGTGACTGATCATGCAGTGATCACGTGGCTATCATGCACTACTCACGTGGCTGATCATGCAATGATCATGTAGCTACCATGTACAGGTCACGTGAATGATCATACCCCCATCAGGTGACTGATCATGCACTGATCACGTGGCTATCATGCACTGATCACGAGACTGATCATGCACTGATCACGTCTAAATCATGCACTGATCACATGACTGCCCATGCACTGATCACGTGTATGATCATACACTAATCATGTGACAGATCATGCACTGATCACGTGGCTGATCATGCACTGATACCGTGACTGAGCATGGACTGATCACATGACTATCATGTAGTGATCACGTGACTTAATGGCGCTGATCATGTGACTGATCATGCGCTGATCATGTTTGCTATCATACACTGATCATGTGCCTCTGGAGGCAATAAACAAAGAGCTGAGTAGGCACGAATCAAACAGTCAGCAGGCAATAATCATGGAACTCAGCTGTGAGGAATCATGCTGCTCAGCTGGCAATAATCAAGCAGCTGAGCAGGCAGGAATTACGCAGCACAGCTGGCAATTGTCAAGCAGATGACAGGCAGGAATCGTGCAGCTCAGCTGGCAATTGTCAAGCAGATGAGCAGACAGTAATCACGCAGCTCAGCAGGCCCTGATCACGTGACTGAGCATGCACTGTTCACGTGGCTGATCATACACTGATCACGTGATTGATCATGCACTGATCACTTGGATATCATGCACTGATCACGTGGCTGATCATACAGTGTTCACGTGTCTGACCATGCACTGATCACGTGGCTGATCATACACTGCTCACGTAACTGATCATGCACTGATCACGTGGCTATCATGCACTGAATACGTGGCTGAACATGCACTGCTCCGTGGCTGATCACACACCTGTCACGTGACATATCATGCACTGATCACGTGGCACTCATGCACTGATCACGTGGCTGATCATACACTGCTCACGTAACTCATCATGCACACATCACGTGGCTATCATGCACTGCTCCGTGGCTCGTCATGGAATGATCACGAAGCTACCATATACTGGTCACGTGACTGATCATGCACTGATCACGTAAATGATCATGCACTGTTCAAGTGTCTGATCATGTACTGATCACGTGACTGATCATGCACTGATCACGTGGCTATCATGCTCTGCTCCGTGGCTGATCATGCAACGATCACGTAGCAACCATGTACTGGTCACGTGACTGATCATGCACTGATCACGTAATTGATCCTGCAATGATCACGTGGCTCATCATGCACTGATCACGTGGCTGATCACACACGTATCCGTGACTGATCATGCACTGATCACGTGACTAATCATGCACTGATCACGTGGCTATCATGCACTGATCACGTGGATATCATGCACTGATCACGTGGCTGATCATGCATGTATCACGTGACTGATCATGCACTGATCCGTGGCTATCATGCACTGATCACGTGGCTGATCATGCAATGATCACGTACTTAACATGTACTGGTCACGTGACTGATCATGCACTGATCCGTGGCTGATCATGCACTGATCACGTGACTGATCATGCACTGATCACGTGGCTGATCATGCACTGATCACGTGACTGATCATGCACTGATCCGTGACTGATCATGCACTGATCACGTGGCTATCATGCACTGATATCATGCACTGATCACGTGGCTGATCATGCACTGATCACGTGACTGATCATGCACTGATCACGTGGCTATCATGCACTGATCACGTGGCTGATCATGCAATGATCACGTAGCTACCATGTACTGTCACGTGACTGATCATGCACTGATCACGTGGCTGATCATGCACTGATCACGTGACTGATCATGCACTGATCACGTGGCTGATCATGCACTGATCACGTGGCTATCATGCACTGATCCGTGGCTGATCATGCACTGATCACGTAGCTATCATGCACTGATCACGTGACTGATCATGCACTGATCACGTAATTGATCATGCACTGATCACGTGACTGATCATGCACAGAACACGTGACTGATCATGCACTGATCACGTGGCTGATCATGCACTGATACCGTGACTGAGCATGGACTGATCACATGACTATCATGTAGTGATCACGTGACTTAATGGCGCTGATCATGTGACTGATCATGCGCTGATCATGTTTGCTATCATACACTGATCATGTGCCTCTGGAGGCAATAAACAAAGAGCTGAGTAGGCACGAATCAAACAGTCAGCAGGCAATAATCATGGAACTCAGCTGTGAGGAATCATGCTGCTCAGCTGGCAATAATCAAGCAGCTGAGCAGGCAGGAATTACGCAGCACAGCTGGCAATTGTCAAGCAGATGACAGGCAGGAATCGTGCAGCTCAGGTGGCAATTGTCAAGCAGATGAGCAGACAGTAATCACGCAGCTCAGCAGGCCCTGATCACGTGACTGAGCATGCACTGTTCCGTGGCTGATCATACACTGATCACGTGATTGATCATGCACTGATCACTTGGATATCATGCACTGATCCGTGGCTGATCATACACTGTTCACGTGTCTGACCATGCACTGATCACGTGGCTGATCATACACTGCTCACGTAACTGATCATGCACTGATCACGTGGCTATCATGCACTGATCACGTGGCTGAACATGCACTGTTCCGTGGCTGATCACACACCTGTCACGTGACATATCATGCACTGATCACGTGGCACTCATGCACTGATCACGTGGCTGATCATACACTGCTCACGTAACTCATCATGCACACATCACGTGGCTATCATGCACTGCTCACGTGGTTCGTCATGGAATGATCACGAAGCTACCATATACTGGTCACGTGACTGATCATGCACAGATCACGTAAATGATCATGCACTGTTCACGTGACTGATCATGTACTGATCACGTGACTGATCATGCACTGATCACGTGGCTATCATGCTCTGCTCACTTGGCTGATCATGCAACGATCACGTAGCAACAATGTACTGGTCACGTGACTGATCATGCACTGATCACGTAATTGATCCTGCACTGATCACGTGGCTCATCATGCACTGATCACGTGGCTGATCACACACGTATCACGTGACTGATCATGCACTGATCACGTGACTAATCATGAAGTGATCACGTGGCTATCATGCACTGATCACGTGGATATCATGCACTGATCACGTGGCTGATCACACATGTATCACGTGACTGATCATGCACTGATCACGTGGCTATCATGCACTGATCACGTGGCTGATCATGCACTGATCACGTAGCTACCATGTACTGGTCACGTGACTGATCATGCACTGATCACGTGGCTGATCATGCACTGATCACGTGACTGATCATGCACTGATCACGTGGCTGATCATGCACTGATCACGTGGCTGATCATGCACTGATCACGTGAATGATCATGCACTGATCACGTGGCTATCATGCACTGATATCATGCACTGATCACGTGGCTGATCATGCACTGATCACGTGACTGATCATGCACTGATCACGTGGCTATCATGCACTGATCACGTGGCTGATCATGCACTGATCACGTAGCTATCATGCACTGATCACGTGACTGATCATGCACTGATCACGTGGCTGATCATGCACTGATCACGTGGCTGATCATGCACTGATACCGTGACTGAGCATGGACTGATCACATGACTATCATGTAGTGATCACGTGACTTAATGGCGCTGATCATGTGACTGATCATGCGCTGATCATGTTTGCTATCATACACTGATCATGTGCCTCTGGAGGCAATAAACAAAGAGCTGAGTAGGCACGAATCATACAGTCAGCAGGCAATAATCATGGGACTCAGCTGTGAGGAATCATGCTGCTCAGCTGGCAATAATCAAGCAGCTGAGCAGGCAGGAATTACGCAGCACAGCTGGCAATTGTCAAGCAGATGACAGGCAGGAATCGTGCAGCTCAGCTGGCAATTGTCAAGCAGATGAGCAGACAGTAATCACGCAGCTCAGCAGGCCCTGATCACGTGACTGAGCATGCACTGTTCACGTGGCTGATCATACACTGATCACGTGATTGATCATGCACTGATCACTTGGATATCATGCACTGATCACGTGGCTGATCATACACTGTTCACGTGTCTGACCATGCACTGATCACGTGGCTGATCATACACTGCTCACGTAACTGATCATGCACTGATCACGTGGCTATCATGCACTGATCACGTGGCTGAACATGCACTGTTCACGTGGCTGATCACACACCTGTCACGTGACATATCATGCACTGATCACGTGGCACTCATGCACTGATCACGTGGCTGATCATACACTGCTCACGTAACTCATCATGCACACATCACGTGGCTATCATGCACTGCTCACGTGGTTCGTCATGGAATGATCACGAAGCTACCATATACTGGTCACGTGACTGATCATGCACAGATCACGTAAATGATCATGCACTGTTCACGTGACTGATCATGTACTGATCACGTGACTGATCATGCACTGATCACGTGGCTATCATGCTCTGCTCACGTGGCTGATCATGCACGATCACGTAGCAACCATGTACTGGTCACGTGACTGATCATGCACTGATCACGTAATTGATCATGCACTGATCACGTGGCTCATCACGCACTGATCCGGTGGCTGATCACACACGTATCACGTGACTGATCATGCACTGATCACGTGACTAATCATGCACTGATCACGTGGCTATCCTGCACTGATCACGTGGATATCATGCACTGATCACGTGGCTGATCACACATGTATCACGTGACTGATCATGCACTGATCACGTGGCTATCATGCACTGATCACGTGGCTGATCATGCACTGATCACGTGGCTATCATGCACTGATCACGTGGCTGATCATGCACTGATCACGTGACTGATCATGCACTGATCACGGGCTATCATGCATTGACTATATGATTCCACATGCACTGATCACGTGGATGATCATGCACTGATCACGTGACTGATCATGCACTGATCACGTGACTGATCATGCACTGATCACGTGGCTGATCATGCACTGATCACGTGGCTATCATGCACTGATCACGTGGCTGATCATGCACTGATCACGTAGCTACCATGCACTGGTCACGTGACTGATCATGCACTGATCACGTAACTGATCATGCACTGATCACGTGGCTGATCATGCACTGATCACGTGGCTGATCATGCACTGATCACGTGACTGATCATGCACTGATCACGTGGCTATCATGCACTGATCACGTGGCTGATCATGCACTGATCACGTGGCTGATCATGCACTGATCACGTGGCTGATCATGCACTGATCACGTGACTGATCATGCACTGATCACGTGGCTGATCATGCACTGATCACGTGGCTGATCATGCACTGATCACGTGACTGATCATGCACTGATCACGTGGCTATCATGCACTGATATCATGCACTGATCACGTGGCTGATCACACACTGATCACGTGACTGATCATGCACTGATCACGTGGCTATCATGCACTGATCACGTGGCTGATCATGCATGATCACGCAGCTACCATGCACTGGTCACGTGACTGATCATGCACTGATCACGTGACTGATCATGCACTGATCACGTGGCTATCATGCACTACTCACGTGGCTGATCATGCAATGATCATGTAGCTACTATGTACAGGTCACGTGAATGATCATACACCCATCACGTGACTGATCATGCACTGATCACGTGGCTATCATGCACTGATCACGTGACTGATCATGCACTGATCACGTCTATATCATGCACTGATCACATGACTGCCCATGCACTGATCACGTGGATGATCATACACTGATCATGTGACAGATCATGCACTGATCACGTGGCTGATCATGCACTGATACCGTGACTGATCATGGACTGATCACATGACTATCATGTAGTGATCACGTGACTTAATGGCGCTGATCATGTGACTGATCATGCGCTGATCATGTTTGCTATCATACACTGATCATGTGCCTCTGGAGGCAATAAACAAAGAGCTGAGTAGGCACGAATCATACAGTCAGCAGGCAATAATCATGGAACTCAGCTGTGAGGAATCATGCTGCTCAGCTGGCAATAATCAAGCAGCTGAGCAGGCAGGAATTACACAGCACAGCTGGCAATTGTCAAGCAGATGACAGGCAGGAATCGTGCAGCTCAGCTGGCAATTGTCAAGCAGATGAGCAGACAGTAATCATGCAGCTCAGCAGGCCCTGATCACGTGACTGATCATGCACTGATCACGTGGCTGATCATGCACTGATCACGTGACTGATCATGCACTGATCACGTGGCTGATCATGCACTGATCACGTGGCTGATCATGCACTGATCACGTGGCTGATCATGCACTGATCACGTGGCTGATCATGCACTGATCACGTAGCTACCATGCACTGATCACGTGACTGATCATGCACTGATCACGTGACTGATCATGCACTGATCACGTGACTGATCATGCACTGATCACGTGACTGATCATGCACTGATCACGTGGCTGATCATGCACTGATACCGTGACTGAGCATGGACTGATCACATGACTATCATGTAGTGATCACGTGACTTAATGGCGCTGATCATGTGACTGATCATGCGCTGATCATGTTTGCTATCATACACTGATCATGTGCCTCTGGAGGCAATAAACAAAGAGCTGAGTAGGCATGAATCATACAGTCAGCAGGCAATAATCATGGGACTCAGCTGTGAGGAATCATGCTGCTCAGCTGGCAATAATCAAGCAGCTGAGCAGGCAGGAATTACGCAGCACAGCTGGCAATTGTCAAGCAGATGACAGGCAGGAATCGTGCAGCTCAGGTGGCAATTGTCAAGCAGATGAGCAGACAGTAATCACGCAGCTCAGCAGGCACTGATCACGTGACTGAGCATGCACTGTTCACGTGGCTGATCATACACTGATCACGTGATTGATCATGCACTGATCACTTGGATATCATGCACTGATCACGTGGCTGATCATACACTGTTCACGTGTCTGACCATGCACTGATCACGTGGCTGATCATACACTGCTCACGTAACTGATCATGCACTGATCACGTGGCTATCATGCACTGATCACGTGGCTGATCATGCACTGATCACGTGGCTGATCACACACTGTCACGTGACATATCATGCACTGATCACGTGGCACTCATGCACTGATCACGTGGCTGATCATACACTGATCACGTAACTGATCATGCACTGATCACGTGGCTATCATGCACTGCTCACGTGGCTCTTCATGCAATGATCACGAAGCTACCATATACTGGTCACGTGACTGATCATGCACTGATCACGTAAATGATCATGCACTGTTCACGTGACTGATCATGCACTGATCACGTGACTGATCATGCACTGATCACGTGGCTATCATGCACTGCTCACGTGGCTGATCATGCAATGATCACGTAGCAACCATGTACTGGTCACGTGACTGATCATGCACTGATCACGTAATTGATCATGCACTGATCACGTGGCTCATCATGCACTGATCACGTGGCTGATCATGCACGTATCACGTGACTGATCATGCACTGATCACGTGACTAATCATGAAGTGATCACGTGGCTATCCTGCACTGATCACGTGGATATCATGCACTGATCACGTGGCTGATCATGCACTGATACCGTGACTGAGCATGGACTGATCACATGACTATCATGTAGTGATCACATGACTTAATGGCTCTGATCATGTGACTGATCATGCGCTGATCATGTTTGCTATCATACACTGATCATGTGCCTCTGGAGGCAATAAACAAAGAGCTGAGTAGGCACGAATCAAACAGTCAGCAGGCAATAATCATGGAACTCAGCTGTGAGGACTCATGCTGCTCAGCTGGCAATAATCAAGCAGCTGAGCAGGCAGGAATTACGCAGCACAGCTGGCAATTGTCAAGCAGATGACAGGCAGGAATCGTGCAGCTCAGCTGGCAATTGTCAAGCAGATGAGCAGACAGTAATCACGCAGCTCAGCAGGCCCTGATCACGTGACTGAGCATGCACTGTTCACGTGGCTGATCATACACTGATCACGTGATTGATCATGCACTGATCACTTGGATATCATGCACTGATCACGTGGCTGATCATACAGTGTTCACGTGTCTGACCATGCACTGATCACGTGGCTGATCATACACTGCTCACGTAACTGATCATGCACTGATCACGTGGCTATCATGCACTGATCACGTGGCTGAACATGCACTGATCACGTGGCTGATCACACACCTGTCACGTGACATATCATGCACTGATCACGTGGCAATCATGCACTGATCACGTGGCTGATCATACACTGCTCACGTAACTCATCATGAACACATCACGTGGCTATCATGCACTGCTCACGTGGTTCGTCATGGAATGATCACGAAGCTACCATATATTGGTCACGTGACTGATCATGCACAGATCACGTAAATGATCATGCACTGTTCACGTGACTGATCATGCACTGATCACGTGACTGATCATGCACTGATCACGTGGCTATCATGCACTGCTCACGTGGCTGATCATGCACGATCACGTAGCAACCATGTACTGGTCACGTGACTGATCATGCACTGATCACGTAATTGATCATGCACTGATCACGTGGCTCATCATGCACTGATCACGTGGCTGATCAGACACGTATCACGTGACTGATCATGCACTGATCACGTGACTGATCATGCACTGATCACGTGGCTATCATGCACTGATCACGTGGATATCATGCACTGATCACGTGGCTGATCACACATGATCACGTGACTGATCATGCACTGATCACGTGGCTGATCATGCACTGATCACGTGGCTGATCATGCAATGATCACGTAGCTACCATGTACTGGTCACGTGACTGATCATGCACTGATCACGTAACTGATCATGCACTGATCACGTGGCTTATCATGCACTGATCATGTGACTGATCATGCACTGATCATGTTTGGTGTCATACACTGATCATGTGCCTCTGGAGGCAATGAACATAGAGCTGAGTGGGCAGGAATCAGTCAGCAGGCTATAATCATGGAACTCAGCTCTGAGAAATCATGCTGCTCAGCTGGCAATAATCAAGTAGATGAGCAGGCAGGAATTACGCAGCACAGGTGGCAATTGTCAAGCAGATGACAGGCAGGAATCGTGCAGCTCAGCTGGCAATTGTCAAGCAGATGAGCAGACAGTAATCACGCAGCTCATCATGCACTGATCACGTGACTGATCATGCACTGATCACGTGGCTATCATGCACTGATCACGTGACTGATCATGCACTGATCACGTGGCTGATCATGCACTGATCACGTGACTGATCATGCACTGATCACGTGGCTGATCATGCACTGATCACGTGGCTGATCATGCACTGATCACGTGGCTGATCATGCACTGATCACGTGGCTATCATGCACTGATATCATGCACTGATCACGTGGCTGATCACACACTGATCACGTGACTGATCATGCACTGATCACGTGGCTATCATGCACTGATCACGTGGCTGATCATGCACTGATCACGTAGCTATCATGCACTGATCACGTGACTGATCATGCACTGATCACGTGGCTGATCATGCACTGATCACGTGGCTGATCATGCACTGATACCGTGACTGAGCATGGACTGATCACATGACTATCATGTAGTGATCACGTGACTTAATGGCGCTGATCATGTGACTGATCATGCGCTGATCATGTTTGCTATCATACACTGATCATGTGCCTCTGGAGGCAATAAACAAAGAGCTGAGTAGGCACGAATCAAACAGTCAGCAGGCAATAATCATGGAACTCAGCTGTGAGGAATCATGCTGCTCAGCTGGCAATAATCAAGCAGCTGAGCAGGCAGGAATTACGCAGCACAGCTGGCAATTGTCAAGCAGATGACAGGCAGGAATCGTGCAGCTCAGCTGGCAATTGTCAAGCAGATGAGCAGACAGTAATCACGCAGCTCAGCAGGCCCTGATCACGTGACTGAGCATGCACTGTTCACGTGGCTGATCATACACTGATCACGTGATTGATCATGCACTGATCACTTGGATATCATGCACTGATCACGTGGCTGATCATACACTGTTCACGTGTCTGACCATGCACTGATCACGTGGCTGATCATACACTGCTCACGTAACTGATCATGCACTGATCACGTGGCTATCATGCACTGATCACGTGGCTGAACATGCACTGTTCACGTGGCTGATCACACACCTGTCACGTGACATATCATGCACTGATCACGTGGCACTCATGCACTGATCACGTGGCTGATCATACACTGCTCACGTAACTCATCATGCACACATCACGTGGCTATCATGCACTGCTCACGTGGCTCGTCATGGAATGATCACGTAGCTACCATATACTGGTCACGTGACTGATCATGCACAGATCACGTAAATGATCATGCACTGTTCACGTGACTGATCATGTACTGATCGCGTGACTGATCATGCACTGATCACGTGGCTATCATGCTCTGCTCACTTGGCTGATCATGCAACGATCACGTAGCAACCATGTACTGGTCACGTGACTGATCATGCACTGATCACGTAATTGATCCTGCACTGATCACGTGGCTCATCATGCACTGATCACGTGGCTGATCACACACGTATCACGTGACTGATCATGCACTGATCACGTGACTAATCATGAAGTGATCACGTGGCTATCATGCACTGATCACGTGGATATCATGCACTGATCACGTGGCTGATCACACATGTATCACGTGACTGATCATGCACTGATCACGTGGCTATCATGCACTGATCACGTGGCTGATCATGCACTGATCACGTGGCTATCATGCACTGATCACGTGGCTGATCATGCACTGATCACGTGACTGATCATGCACTGATCACGGGCTATCATGCACTGACTACGTGACTGATCATGCACTGATCACGTGGCTGATCATGCACTGATCACGTGACTGATCATGCACTGATCACGTGACTGATCATGCACTGATCACGTGGCTGATCATGCACTGATCACGTGGCTGATCATGCACTGATCACGTAGCTATCATGCACTGATCACGTGACTGATCATGCACTGATCACGTGATTGATCATGCACTGATCACGTGGCTGATCATGCACTGATCACGTGGCTGATCATGCACTGATCACGTGACTGATCATGCACTGATCACGTGGCTATCATGCACTGATCACGTGGCTGGACATGCACTGATCACGTGCCTGATCATGCACTGATCACGTGGCTGATCATGCACTGATCACGTGACTGATCATGCACTGATCACGTGGCTGATCATGCACTGATCACGTGGCTATCATGCACTGCTCACGTGGCTGATCATGCATGATCACGCAGCTACCATGCACTGGTCACATGACTGATCATGCACTGATCACGTGACTGATCATGCACTGATCACGTGGCTATCATGCACTATCACGTGGCTGATCATGCAATGATCATGTAGCTACCATGTACTGGTCACGTGACTGATCATACACTGATCACGTGACTGATCATGCACTGATCACGTGGCTATCATGCACTGATCACGTGACTGATCATGCACTGATCACGTCTGATCATGCACTGATCACGTGACTGATCATGCACTGATCACGTGGATGATCATGCACTGATCACGTGACTGATCATGCACTGATCACGTGGCTGATCATGCACTGATCACGTGACTGATCATGCACTGATCACGTGACTATCATGCACTGATCACGTGACTTAATGGCACTGATCACGTGACTGATCATGCACTGATCACGTGGCTATCATGCACTGATCACGTGGCTGATCATGCACTGATCACGTACTGATCATGCACTGATCACGTGACTGATCATGCACTGATCACGTGGCTATCATGCACTGATCACGTGGCTATCATGCACTGATCACGTGGCTGATCACACATGATCACGTGACTGATCATGCACTGATCACGTGGCTATCATGCACTGATCACGTGGCTGATCATGCACTGATCACGTAGCTACCATGTACTGATCACGTGACTGATCATGCACTGATCACGTGGCTGATCATGCACTGATCACGTGACTGATCATGCACTGATCACGTGGCTGATCATGCACTGATCACGTGGCTGATCATGCACTGATCACGTGACTGATCATGCACTGATCACGTGGCTATCATGCACTGATCATCATGCACTGATCACGTGGCTGATCACACACTATCACGTGAATGATCATGCACTGATCACGTGGCTATCATGCACTGATCACGTGGCTGATCATGCACTGATCACGTGGCTATCATGCACTGATCACGTGACTGATCATGCACTGATCACGTGGCTGATCATGCACTGATCACGTGACTGATCATGCACTGATCACGTGGCTGATCATGCACTGATCACGTGGCTATCATGCACTGATCACGTGGCTGATCATGCAATGATCACGTAGCTACCATGCACTGGTCACGTGACTGATCATGCACTGATCACGTAACTGATCATGCACTGATCACGTGACTGATCATGCACTGATCACGTGACTGATCATGCACTGATCACGTGACTGATCATGCACTGATCACGTGGCTACCATGCACTGATCACGTGGCTGATCATGCACTGATCACGTGGCTATCATGCACTGATCACGTGACTGATCATGCACTGATCACATGACTGATCATGCACTGATCACGTGGCTTATCATGCACTGATCATGTGACTGATCATGCACTGATCATGTTTGGTATCATACACTGATCATGTGCCTCTGGAGGCAATGAACAAAGAGCTGAGTAGGCACGAATCAGTCAGCAGGCTATAATCATGGAACTCAGCTGTGAGAAATCATGCTGCTCAGCTGGCAATAATCAAGCAGATGAGCAGGCAGGAATTACGCAGCACAGCTGGCAATTGTCAAGCAGATGACAGGCAGGAATCGTGCAGCTCAGCTGGCAATTGTCAAGCAGATGAGCAGACAGTAATCACGCAGCTCAGCAGGCCCTGATCACGTGACTGAGCATGCACTGTTCACGTGGCTGATCATACACTGATCACGTGACTGATCATGCACTGATCACGTGGCTATCATGCACTGATCACGTGGCTGATCATACACTGATCACGTGACTGATCATGCACTGATCACGTGCTATCATGCACTGACTACATGACTGATCATGCACTGATCACGTGGCTGATCATGCACTGATCACGTGACTGATCATGCACTGATCACGTGACTGATCATGCACTGATCACGTGGCTGATCATGCACTGATCACGTGGCTATCATGCACTGATCACGTGGCTGATCATGCAATGATCACGTAGCTACCATGTACTGGTCACGTGACTGATCATGCACTGATCACGTAATTGATCATGCACTGATCACGTGGCTGATCATGCACTGATCACGTGGCTGATCATGCACTGATCACGTGACTGATCATGCACTGATCACGTGGCTATCATGCACTGATCACGTGGCTGATCATGCACTGATCACGTGGCTGATCATGCACTGATCACGTGGCTGATCATGCACTGATCACGTGGCTGATCATGCACTGATCACGTGACTGATCATGCACTGATCACGTGACTGATCATGCACTGATCACGTGGCTGATCATGCACTGATCACGTGGCTATCATGCACTGCTCACGTGGCTGATCATGCATGATCACGCAGCTACCATGTACTGGTCACATGACTGATCATGCACTGATCACGTGACTGATCATGCACTGATCACGTGGCTATCATGCACTACTCACGTGGCTGATCATGCAATGTTCATGTAGCTACCATGTACAGGTCACGTGAATGATCATACACCCATCAGGTGACTGATCATGCACTGATCACGTGGCTATCATGCACTGATCACGTGACTGATCATGCACTGATCACGTCTATATCATGCACTGATCACATGACTGCCCATGCACTGATCACGTGGATGATCATACACTAATCATGTGACAGATCATGCACTGATCACGTGGCTGATCATGCACTGATACCGTGACTGAGCATGGACTGATCACATGACTATCATGTAGTGATCACGTGACTTAATGGCGCTGATCATGTGACTGATCATGCGCTGATCATGTTTGCTATCATACACTGATCATGTGCCTCTGGAGGCAATAAACAAAGAGCTGAGTAGGCACGAATCATACAGTCAGCAGGCAATAATCATGGAACTCAGCTGTGAGGAATCATGCTGCTCAGCTGGCAATAATCAAGCAGCTGAGCAGGCAGGAATTACGCAGCACAGCTGGCAATTGTCAAGCAGATGACAGGCAGGAATCGTGCAGCTCACCTGGCAATTGTCAAGCAGATGAGCAGACAGTAATCACGCAGCTCAGCAGGCCCTGATCACGTGAATGAGCATGCACTGTTCACGTCGCTGATCATACACTGATCACGTGATTGATCATGCACTGATCACGTGGCTGATCATGCACTGATCACGTGGCTGATCATGCACTGATCACGTGGCTGATCATGCACTGATCACGTGGCTGATCATGCACTGATCACGTAGCTGATCATGCACTGATCACGTGACTGATCATGCACTGATCACGTGGCTGATCATGCACTGATCACGTGACTGATCATGCACTGATCACGTGACTGATCATGCACTGATCACGTGGCTGATCATGCACTGATCACGTGACTGATCATGCACTGATCACATGACTATCATGCAGTGATCACGTGACTTAATGCGCTGATCATGTGACTGATCATGCACTGATCATGTTTGCTATCATACACTGATCATGTGCCTCTGGAGGCAATAAACAAAGAGCTGAGTAGGCATGAATCATACAGTCAGCAGGCAATAATCATGGGACTCAGCTGTGAGGAATCATGCTGCTCAGCTGGCAATAATCAAGCAGCTGAGCAGGCAGGAATTACGCAGCACAGCTGGCAATTGTCAAGCAGATGACAGGCAGGAATCGTGCAGCTCAGGTGGCAATTGTCAAGCAGATGAGCAGACAGTAATCACGCAGCTCAGCAGGCACTGATCACGTGACTGAGCATGCACTGATCACGTGGCTGATCATACACTGATCACGTGACTGATCATGCACTGATCACGTGGCTATCATGCACTGATCACGTGGCTGATCATGCACTGATCACGTGTCTGATCATGCACTGATCACGTGGCTGATCATGCACTGATCACGTGACTGATCATGCACTGATCACGTGGCTATCATGCACTGATCACGTGGCATCATGCACTGATCACGTGGCTGATCATGCACTGATCACGTAACTGATCATGCACTGATCACGTGGCTATCATGCACTGCTCACGTGGTTCTTCATGGAATGATCACGAAGCTACCATATACTGGTCATGTGACTGATCATGCACTGATCACGTAAATGATCAGGCACTGATCACGTGACTGATCATGCACTGATCACGTGGCTGATCATGCACTGATCACGTGACTGATCATGCACTGATCACGTGACTCATCATGCACTGCTCACATGGCTATCATGCACTGATATTATGCACTGGTCACGTGGATGATCACACTGATCATGTGACTGATCATGCTCTGATCACGTGGCTATGATGCACAGATCACGTGGCTGATCATGCAATGATCACGTAGCTACCATGTACTTGTTCCGTGACTGATCATGCACTGATCACGTGGCTGATCATGCACTGATCACGTGACTGATCATGCACTGATCACGTGGCTGATCATGCACTGATCACGTGGCTATCATGCACTGCTCACGTGGCTGATCATGCAATGATCAGGTAGCTACCATGCACTGGTCACGTGACTGATCATGCACTGATCAGGTAATTGATCATGCACTGATCACGTGACTGATCATGTACAGATCACGTGACTGATCATGCACTGATCACGTGGCTGATCATGCACTGATACCGTGACTGAGCATGGACTGATCACATGACTATCATGTAGTGATCACGTGACTTAATGGCGCTGACCATGTGACTGATCATGCGCTGAGCATGTTTGCTATCATACACTGATCATGTGCCTCTGGAGGCAATAAACAAAGATCTGAGTAGGCACGAATCATACAGTCAGCAGGCAATAATCATGGAACTCAGCTGTGAGGAATCATGCTGCTCAGCTGGCAATAATCAAGCAGCTGAGCAGGCAGGAATTACACAGCACAGCTGGCAATTGTCAAGCAGATGACAGGCAGGAATCGTGCAGCTCAGCTGGCAATTGTCAAGCAGATGAGCAGACAGTAAATACGCAGCTCAGCAGGCCCTGATCACGTGACTGAGTATGCACTGTTCACGTGGCTGCTCAGACACTGATCACGTGATTGATCATGCACTGATCACTTGGATATCATGCACTGATCACGTGGCTGATCATACACTGTTCACATGTCTGACCATGCACTGATCATGTGGCTGATCATACACTGCTCACGTAACTGATCATGCAATGATCACGTGGCTATCATGCACTGAATACGTGGCTGAACATGCACTGCTCACGTGGCTGATCACACACCTGTCACGTGACATATCATGCACGGATCATGTGGCACTCATGCACTGATCATGTGGCTGATCATACACTGCTCACGTAACTCATCATGCACACATCACGTGGCTATCATGCACTGCTCACGTGGTTCTTCATGGAATGATCACGAAGCTACCATATACTGGTCACGTGACTGATCATGCACAGATCACGTAAATGATCATGCACTCTTCACGTGACTGAACATGTACTGATCATGTGATTGATAATGCCCTGATCACGTGGCTATCATGCTCTGCTCACGTGGCTGATCATGCAACGATCACGTAGCAACCATGTACTGGTCTCGTGACTGATAATGCACTGATCACGTAATTGATCCTGCACTGATCACGTGGCTCATCACGCACTGATCCGGTGGCTGATCAGACACGTATCACGTGACTGATCATTTACAAATCACGTGACTAATCATGAAGTGATCACGTGGCTATCCTGCACTGATCACGTGGATATCATGCACTGATCACGTGGCTGATCACACATGTATCACGTGACTGATCATGCACTGATCACGTGGCTATCATGCACAGATCACGTGGCTGATCATGCAATGATCACGTAGCTACCATGTAATGGTCACGTGACTGATCATGCACTGATCAGGTGGCTGATCATGCTCTGATCACGTGACTGATCATGCACTGCTCACGTGGCTGATCATGCAATGATCACGCAGCTACCATGTACTGGTCACATGACTGATCATGCACTGATCACGTAATTGATCATGCACTGATCACCTGGCTTATCATGCATTGATTATGTGACTGATCATGTGCTGATCATGTTTGGTGTCACACACTGATCATGTGCCTCTGGAGGCAATGAACATAGAGCTGAGTAGGCAGGAATCAGTCAGCAGGCTATAATCATGGAACTCAGCTCTGAGAAATCATGCTGCTCAGCTGGCAATAATCAAGTAGATGAGCAGGCAGGAATTACGCAGCACAGGTGGCAATTGTCAAGCAGATGAGCAGACAGTAATCACGCAGCTCAGCAGGCCCTGATCACGTGACTGAGCATGCAGTGTTCACGTGGCTGATCACACACCTATCACGTGACTGATCATGCACTGATCACGTGACTGACCATGCACTGATCACGTGACTGATCATGCACTGATCACATGGCTGATCATGCACTGATCACGTGGCTATCATGCACTGCTCACGTGGCTGATCTGGCAATGATCACGTAGCTACCATGTACTGGTCACGTGACTGATCATGCACTGATCACGTAATTGATCATGCACTGATCATGTGTCTGATCATGCACTGATCACGTGGCTGATCATACACTGATCACGTGACTGATCATGCACTGATCACGTGACTGATCATGCACTGATCACGTGGCTATCATGCACTGATCACTTGGCTGGACATACACTGATCACGTGCCTGGTCATGCACTGATCACATGGCTGATCATGCACTGATCACGTGACTGATCATGCACTGATCTCGTGTCTGATCATGCACTGATCACGTGGCTACCATGCACTGCTCACGTGGCTGATCATGCGATGATCACGCAGCCACCATGTACTGGTCTCATGACTGATCATGCACTGATCACGTGGCTGATCATGCAATGATCATGTAGCTACCGTGTACAGGTCACGTGAATGATCATACACCCATCAGGTGACTGATCATGCACAGATTACGTGGCTATCATGCACTGATCACGAGAATGATCATGCACTGATAACGTCTATATCATCCACTGATCACATGACTGCCCATGCACTGATCACGTGGATGATCATACAGTAATCATGTGACAGATCATGCACTGATCACGTGGCTGATCATGCACTGATACCGTGACTGATCATGGACTGATCACATGACTATCATGTAGTGATCACGTGACTTAATGGCGCTGACCATGTGACTGATCATGCGCTGAGCATGTTTGCTATCATACACTGATCATGTGCCTCTGGAGGCAATAAACAAAGATCTGAGTAGGCACGAATCATACAGTCAGCAGGCAATAATCATGGAACTCAGCTGTGAGGAATCATGCTGCTCAGCTGGCAATAATCAAGCAGCTGAGCAGGCAGGAATTACGCAGCACAGCTGGCAATTGTCAAGCAGATGACAGGCAGGAATCGTGCAGCTCAGCTGGCAATTGTCAAGCAGATGAGCAGACAGTAAATACGCAGCTCAGCAGGCCCTGATCACGTGACTGAGTATGCACTGTTCACGTGGCTGCTCAGACACTGATCACGTGATTGATCATGCACTGATCACTTGGATATCATGCACTGATCACGTGGCTGATCATACACTGTTCACGTGTCTGACCATGCACTGATCATGTGGCTGATCATACACTGCTCACGTAACTGATCATGCAATGATCACGTGGCTATCATGCACTGAATACGTGGCTGAACATGCACTGCTCACGTGGCTGATCACACACCTGTCACCTGACATATCATGCACGGATCATGTGGCACTCATGCACTGATCATGTGGCTGATCATACACTGCTCACGTAACTCATCATGCACACATCACGTGGCTATCATGCACTGCTCACGTGGTTCTTCATGGAATGATCACGAAGCTACCATATACTGGTCACGTGACTGATCATGCACAGATCACGTAAATGATCATGCACTCTTCACGTGACTGAACATGTACTGATCATGTGATTTATAATGCCCTGATCACGTGGCTATCATGCTCTGCTCACGTGGCTGATCATGCAACGATCACGTTGCAACCATGTACTGGTCTCGTGACTGATAATGCACTGATCACGTAATTGATCCTGCACTGATCACGTGGCTCATCACGCACTGATCCGGTGGCTGATCAGACACGTATCACGTGACTGATCATTTACAAATCACGTGACTAATCATGAAGTGATCACGTGGCTATCCTGCACTGATCACGTGGATATCATGCACTGATCACGTGGCTGATCACACATGTATCACGTGACTGATCATGCACTGATCACGTGGCTATCATGCACAGATCACGTGGCTGATCATGCAATGATCACGTAGCTACCATGTAATGGTCACGTGACTGATCATGCACTGATCAGGTGGCTGATCATGCTCTGATCACGTGACTGATCATGCACTGCTCACGTGGCTGATCATGCAATGATCACGCAGCTACCATGTACTGGTCACATGACTGATCATGCACTGATCACGTAATTGATCATGCACTGATCACCTGGCTTATCATGCATTGATTATGTGACTGATCATGTGCTGATCATGTTTGGTGTCACACACTGATCATGTGCCTCTGGAGGCAATGAACATAGAGCTGAGTAGGCAGGAATCAGTCAGCAGGCTATAATCATGGAACTCAGCTCTGAGAAATCATGCTGCTCAGCTGGCAATAATCAAGTAGATGAGCAGGCAGGAATTACGTAGCACAGGTGGCAATTGTCAAGGAGATGACAGGCAGGAATCGTGCAGCTCAGCTGGAAATGGTCAAGCAGATGAGCAGACAGTAATCACGCAGCTCAGCAGGCCCTGATCACGTGACTGAGCATGCACTGTTCACATGGCTGATCACACACCTATCAGGTGACTGATCATGCACTGATCATGTGACTGATCATGCACTGATCACGTAGCTATCTTGCACTGATCACTTGGCTGATCATACACTCATCACGGGACTGATCGTGCACTGATCACGGCGCTATCATGCATTGACTATATGACTCCACATGCACTGATCACGTGGATGATCATGCACTGATCACGTGACTGACCATGAACTGATCACGTGACTGATCATGCACTGATCACATGGCTGATCATGCACTGATCACGTGGCTATCATGCACTGCTCACGTGGCTGATCTGGCAATGATCACGTAGCTGCCATGTACTGGTCACTTGACTGACCATGCACTGATCACGTAATTGATCATGCACTGATCATGTGGCTGATCATGCACTGATCACGTGGCTGATCATACACTGATCACGTGACTGATCATGCACTGATCACGTGGCTATCATGCACTGATCACTTGGCTGGACATACACTGATCACATGCCTGGTCATGCACTGATCACGTGGCTGATCATGCACTGATCACGTGGCTATCATGCACTGCTCACGTGGCTGATCATGCGATGATCACGCAGCTACCATGTACAGGTCACAAGACTGATCATGCACTGATCACGTGACTGATCATGCAGTGATCACGTGGCTATCATGCACTACTCACGTGGCTGATCATGCAATGATCATGTAGCTACCATGTACAGGTCACGTGAATGATCATACACCCATCAGGTGACTGATCATGCACTGATCACGTGGCTATCATGCACTGATCACGAGACTGATCATGCACTGATCACGTCTATATCATGCACTGATCACATGACTGCCCATGCACTGATCACGTGGATGATCATACACTAATCATGTGACAGATCATGCACTGATCACGTGGCTGATCATGCACTGATACCGTGACTGAGCATGGACTGATCACATGACTATCATGTAGTGATCAGGTGACTTAATGGCGCTGATCATGTGACTGATCATGCGCTGATCATGTTTGCTATCATACACTGATCATGTGCCTCTGGAGGCAATAAACAAAGAGCTGAGTAGGCACGAATCAAACAGTCAGCAGGCAATAATCATGGAACTCAGCTGTGAGGAATCACGCTGCTCAGCTGGCAATAATCAAGCAGCTGAGCAGGTAGGAATTACACAGCAGAGCTGGCAATTGTCAAGCAGATGACAGGCAGGAATCGTGCAGCTCACCTGGCAATTGTCAAGCAGATGAGCAGACAGTAAATACGCAGCTCAGCAGGCCCTGGTCACGTGACTGAGTATGCACTGTTCACGTGGCGGCTCATACACCGATCACGTGATTAATCATTCACTGATCACTTGGATATCATGCACTGATCACGTGGCTGATCATACAGTGTTCACGTGTCTGACCATGCACTGATCACGTGGCTGATCATACACTGCTCACGTAACTGATCATGCACTGATCACGTGGCTATCATGCACTGAATACGTGGCTGAACATGCACTGCTCACGTGGCTGATCACACACCTGTCACGTGACATATCATGCACGGATCACGTGACACTCATGCACTGATCACGTGGCTTATCATACACTGCTCACGTAACTCATCATGCACACATCACGTGGCTATCATGCACTGCTCACGTGGTTCTTCATGGAATGATCACGAAGCTACCATATACTAGTCATGTGACTGATCATGCACTGATCACGTAAATGATCAGGCACTGTTCAAGTGTCTGATCATGTACTGATCATGTGACTGATAATGCACTGATCACGTGGCTATCATGCTCTGCTCACGTGGCTGATCATGCAACGATCACGTAGCAACCATGTACTGGTCTCGTGACTGATCATGCACTGATCACGTAATTGATCCTGCACTGATCACGTGGCTCATCACGCACTGATCCGGTGGCTGATAAGACACGTATCACGTGACTGATCATTTACAGATCACGTGACTAATCATGAAGTCATCACGTGGCTATCGTGTACTGATAACGTGGATACCATGCACTGATCATGTGGGTGATCACGCATGTATCACGGGACAGATCATGCACTGATCACGTGGCTATCATGCACAGATCACGTGGCTGATCATGCAATGATCACATACTTACCATGTACTGGTCACGTGACTGATCATGCACTGATCACGTGGCTGATCATGCACTGATCACGTGACTGATCATGCACTGATCACGTGGCTGATCATGCACTGATCACGTGACTGATCATGCACTGATCACGTGACTCATCATGCACTGCTCACATGGCTATCATGCACTGATATTATGCACTGGTCACGTGGATGATCACACACGTATCATGTGACTGATCATGCTCTGATCACGTGGCTATGATGCACAGATCACGTGGCTGATCATGCAATGATCACGTAGCTACCATGTACTTGTCTCGTGACTGATCATGCACTGATCACGTGGCTGATCATGCACTGATCACGTGACTGATCATGCACTGATCACGTGGCTGATCATGCACTGATCACGTGGCTATCATGCACTGCTCACGTGGCTGATCATGCAATGATCAGGTAGCTACCATGCACTGGTCACGTGACTGATCATGCACTGATCAGGTAATTGATCATGCACTGATCACGTGACTGATCATGTACAGATCACGTGACTGATCATGCACTGATCACGTGGCTGATCATGCACTGATACCGTGACTGAGCATGGATTGATCACATGACTATCATGTAGTGATCACGTGACTTAATGGCGCTGACCATGTGACTGATCATGCGCTGAGCATGTTTGCTATCATACACTGATCATGTGCCTCTGGAGGCAATAAACAAAGATCTGAGTAGGCACGAATCATACAGTCAGCAGGCAATAATCATGGGACTCAGCTGTGAGGAATCATGCTGCTCAGCTGGCAATAATCAAGCAGCTGAGCAGGCAGGAATTACACAGCACAGCTGGCAATTGTCAAGCAGATGACAGGCAGGAATCGTGCAGCTCAGCTGGCAATTGTCAAGCAGATGAGCAGACAGTAAATACGCAGCTCAGCAGGCCCTGATCACGTGACTGAGTATGCACTGTTCACGTGGCTGCTCAGACACTGATCACGTGATTGATCATGCACTGATCACTTGGATATCATGCACTGATCACGTGGCTGATCATACACTGTTCACGTGTCTGACCATGCACTGATCATGTGGCTGATCATACACTGCTCACGTAACTGATCATGCACTGATCACGTGGCTATCATGCACTGAATACGTGGCTGAACATGCACTGCTCACGTGGCTGATCACACACCTGTCACGTGACATATCATGACGGATCATGTGGCACTCATGCACTGATCATGTGGCTGATCATACACTGCTCACGTAACTCATCATGCACACATCACGTGGCTATCATGCACTGCTCACGTGGTTCTTCATGGAATGACCACGAAGCTACCATATACTGGTCACGTGACTGATCATGCACAGATCACGTAAATGATCATGCACTCTTCACGTGACTGAACATGTACTGATCATGTGATTGATAATGCCCTGATCACGTGGCTATCATGCTCTGCTCACGTGGCTGATCATGCTACGATCACGTAGCAACCATGTACTGGTTTCGTGACTGATAATGCACTGATCACGTAATTGATCCTGCACTGATCACGTGGCTCATCACGCACTGATCCGGTGGCTGATCAGACACGTATCACGTGACTGATCATTTACAAATCACGTGACTAATCATGAAGTGATCACGTGGCTATCCTGCACTGATCACGTGGATATCATGCACTGATCACGTGGCTGATCACACATGTATCACGTGACTGATCATGCACTGATCACGTGGCTATCATGCACAGATCACGTGGCTGATCATGCAATGATCACGTAGCTACCATGTAATGGTCACGTGACTGATCATGCACTGATCAGGTGGCTGATCATGCTCTGATCACGTGACTGATCATGCACTGCTCACGTGGCTGATCATGCAATGATCACGCAGCTACCATGTACTGGTCACATGACTGATCATGCACTGATCACGTAATTGATCATGCACTGATCACCTGGCTTATCATGCATTGATTATGTGACTGATCATGTGCTGATCATGTTTGGTGTCACACACTGATCATGTGCCTCTGGAGGCAATGAACATAGAGCTGAGTAGGCAGGAATCAGTCAGCAGGCTATAATCATGGAACTCAGCTCTGAGAAATCATGCTGCTCAGCTGGCAATAATCAAGTAGATGAGCAGGCAGGAATTACGTAGCACAGGTGGCAATTGTCAAGGAGATGACAGGCAGGAATCGTGCAGCTCAGCTGGAAATGGTCAAGCAGATGAGCAGACAGTAATCACGCAGCTCAGCAGGCCCTGATCACGTGACTGAGCATGCACTGTTCACATGGCTGATCACACACCTATCAGGTGACTGATCATGCACTGATCATGTGGCTATCATGCACAGATCACGTGACTGATCATGCACTGATCACGTGGCTGATCATACACTAATCATATGACAGATCATGCAGTGATCACGTGGCTGATAATGCACTGATACCGTGACTGAGCATGGACTGATCACATGACTATCATGTAGTGATCACGTGACTTAATGGCGCTAGCCATGTGACTGATCATGCGCTGAGCATGTTTGCTATCATACACTGATCATGTGCCTCTGGAGGCAATAAACAAAGAGCTGAGTAGGCACGAATCATACAGTCAGCAGGCAATAATCTTGGAACACAGCTGTGAGGAATCATACTGCTCAGCTGGCAATAATCAAGCAGCTGAGCAGGCAGGAATTACACAGCACAGCTGGCAATTGTCAAGCAGATGACAGGCAGGAATCGTGCAGCTCAGCTGGCAATTGTCAAGCAGATGAGCAGACAGTAATCACGCAGCTCAGCAGGCCCTGATCACGTGACTGAGCATGCACTGTTCACGTGGCTGATCATACACTGATCACGTTATTGATCATGCACTGATCACTTGGATATCATGCACTGATCACGTGGCTGATCATACACTGTTCACGTGTCTGACCATGCACTGATCACGTGGCTGATCATACACTGCTCACATAACTGATCATGCACCGATCACGTGGCTATCATGCACTGAATACGTGGCTGAACATGCATTGTTCACGTGGCGGATAACACACCTGTCACGTGACATATCATGCACTGATCACATGGCACTCATGCACTGATCACGTGGCTGATCATGCTCTGCTCACGTAACTGATCATGCACACATCACGTGGCTATCAGGCACTGATCACGTGGCTCGTCAAGGTATGATCACGGAGCTACCATATACTGGTCACGTGAATAATCATGCACTGATCACGTGGCTATCATGCACTGATATCATGCACTGGTCACGTGGCTGATCACACACGTATCATGTGACTGATCATGCACTGATCACGTGGCTATCATGCACAGATCACGTGACTGATCATGCACTGATCACGTGGCTGATCATGCACTGATCACGTGGCTATCATGCACAGATCACGTGACTGATCATGCACTGCTCACGTGGCTGATCATGCAATGTTCACGTAGCTACCATGTACTGGTCAGGTGACTGATCATGCACTGATCACGTGGCTGATCATACACTGATCACGTGACTGATCATGCACTGATCACGTGGCTGATCATGCACTGATCACGTGGCTATCATGCACTGCTCACGTGGCTGATCATGCAATGATCACGTAGCTACCATGCACTGGTCACGTGACTGATCATGCACTGATCAGGTAATTGATCATGCACTGATCTCGTGACTGATCATGCACAGATCACGTGACTGATCATGCACTGATCACGTGGCTGATCATACACTGATCACGTGACTGATCATGCACTGATCACGTGGCTGATCATGCACTGATCACGTGGCTATCATGCACTGCTCACGTGGCTGATCATGCAATGATCACGTAGCTACCATGCACTGGTCACGTGACTGATCATGCACTGATCTCGTGACTGATCATGCACAGATCACGTGACTGATCATGCACTGTTCACGTGGCTATCATAAACTGCTCACGTGGCTGATCATGCAATGATCACGCAGCTACCATGTACTGGTCACATGACTGATCATGCACTGATCACATAATTGATCATGCACTAATCACCTGGCTTATCATGCATTGATCATGTGACTGATCATGTGCTGATCATGTTTGGTGTCACACACTGATCATGTGCCTCTGGAGGCAATGAACATAGAGCTGAGTAGGCAGGAATCAGTCAGCAGGCTATAATAATGGAACTCAGTTCTGAGAAATCATGCTGCTCAGCTGGCAATAATCAAGTAGATGAGCAGGCAGGAATTACGCAGCACAGGTGGCAAATGTCAAGGAGATGACAGACAGGAATCGTGCAGCTCAACTGGAAATTGTCAAGCAGATGAGCAGACAGTAATCACGCAGCTCAGCAGGCCCTGATCACGTGACTGAGCATGCACTGTTCACGTGGCTGATCACACACTTATCACGTGACTGATCATGAAATGATCATGTGACTGATCATGCACTGATCACTTGGCTGATCATACACTCATCACGGGACTGATCGTGCACTGATCACGGCACTATCATGCATTGACTACATGACTCCACATGCACTGATCACGTGTCTGATCATGCAGTGATCACGTGGCTATCGTGCACTACTCACGTGGCTGGTCATGCAATGATCATGTAGCTACCATGTACAGGTCATGTGAATGATCATACACCCATCAGGTGACTGATCATGCACTGATCACGTGGCTATCATGCACTGATCACGAGACTGATCATGCACTGATCACGTCTATATCATCCACTGATCACATGACTGCCCATGCACTGATCACGTGGATGATCATACACTAATCATGTGACAGATCATGCAGTGATCACGTGGCTGATCATGCACTGATACCGTGACTGAGCATGGACTGATCACATGACTATCATGTAGTCATCTCGTGACTTAATGGCGCTGACCATGTGACTGATCATGCGCTGATCATGTTTGCTATCATACACTGATCATGTGCCTCTGCAGGCAAGAAACAAAGAGCTGAGTAGGCACGAATCATACAGTCAGCAGGCAATAATGTTGGAAATCAGCTGTGAGTAATCATGCTGCTCAGCTGGCAATAATCAAGCAGCTGAGCAGGCAGGAATTACACAGCACAGCTGGCAATTGTCAAGCAGATGACAGGCAGGAATCGTGCAGCTCAGCTGGCAATTGTCAAGCAGATGAGCAGACAGTAATCACGCAGCTCAGCAGGCCCTGATCACGTGACTGAGCATGCACTGTTCACGTGGCTGATCATACACTGATCACGTGATTGATCATGCACTGATCACGCACTGATCACATGGCTATCATGCATTGAATACGTGGCTGAACATGCACTGTTCACGTGGCTGATCACACACCTGTCACGTGACATATCATGAACTGATCACGTGGCACTCATGCACTGATCACGTGGCTGATCATACTCTGCTCACGTAACTGATCATGCACACATCACGTGGCTATCATGCACTGATCACGTGGCTATCATGCACTGATATCATGCACTGGTCAAGTGGATGATCACACATGTATCATGTGACTGATCATGTACTGATCACATGGCTATCATGCACAGATCACGTGGCTGATCATGCAATGCTCACGTAGCTACCATGTACTGGTCAGGTGACTGATCATGCACTGATCACGTATCTGATCATACACTGATCACGTGACTGATCATGCACTGATCACGTGGCTGATCATGCACTGATCACGTGGCTATCATGCACTGCTCACGTGGCTGATCATGCAATGATCACGTAGCTACCATGCACTGGTGACGTGACTGATCATGCACTGATCAGGTAATTGATCATGCACTGATCTCGTGACTGATCATGCACAGATCACGTGACTGATCATGCACTGATCACGTGCCTATCATGCACTGCTCACGTGGCTGATCATGCAATGATCACGCAGCTACCATGTACTGGTCACATGACTGATCATGCACTGATCACATAATTGATCATGCACTGATCACCTGGCTTATCATGCATTGATCATGTGACTGATCATGTGCTGATCATGTTTGGTGTCACACACTGATCATGTGCCTCTGGAGGCAATGAACATAGAGCTGAGTAGGCAGGAATCAGTCAGCAGGCTATAATCATGGAACTCAGCTCTGAGAAATCATGCTGCTCAGCTGGCCATAATCAAGTAGATGAGCAGGCAGGAATTACGCAGCACAGGTGGCAATTGTCAAGCAGATGAGCAGACAGTAATCACGCAGCTCAGCAGGCCCTGATCACGTGACTGAGCATGCACTGTTCACGTGGCTGATCAAACACCTATCACGTGACTGATCATGCACTGATCACGTGACTGACCATGCACTGATCACGTGACTGATCATGCACTGATCACATGGCTGATCATGCACTGATCACGTGGCTATCATGCACTGCTCACGTGGCTGATCTGGCAATGATCACGTAGCTACCATGTACTGGTAACGTGACTGATCATGCACTGATCACGTAATTGATCATGCACTGATCATGTGTCTGATCATGCACTGATCACGTGGCTGATCATACACTGATCACGTGACTGATCATGCACTGATCACGTGACTGATCATGCACTGATCACGTGGCTATCATGCACTGATCACTTGGCTGGACATACACTGATCACGTGCCTGGTCATGCACTGATCACATGGCTGATCATGCACTGATCACATGACTGATCATGCACTGATCTCGTGTCTGATCATGCACTGATCACGTGGCTACCATGCACTGCTCACGTGGCTGATCATGCGATGGTCACGCAGCCACCATGTACTGGTCTCATGACTGATCATGCACTGATCACGTGGCTGATCATGCAATGATCATGTAGCTACCGTGTACAGGTCACGTGAATGATCATACACCCATCAGGTGACTGATCATGCACAGATTACGTGGCTATCATGCACTGATCACGAGAATGATCATGCACTGATAACGTCTATATCATCCACTGATCACATGACTGCCCATGCACTGATCACGTGGATGATCATACAGTAATCATGTGACAGATCATGCACTGATCACGTGGCTGATCATGCACTGATACCGTGACTGAGCATGGACTGATCACATGACTATCATGTAGTGATCACGTGACTTAATGGCGCTGACCATGTGACTGATCATGCGCTGAGCATGTTTGCTATCATACACTGATCATGTGCCTCTGGAGGCAATAAACAAAGATCTGAGTAGGCACGAATCATACAGTCAGCAGGCAATAATCATGGAACTCAGCTGTGAGGAATCATGCTGCTCAGCTGGCAATAATCAAGCAGCTGAGCAGGCAGGAATTACACAGCACAGCTGGCAATTGTCAAGCAGATGAAAGGCAGGAATCGTGCAGCTCAGCTGGCAATTGTCAAGCAGATGAGCAGACAGTAAATACGCAGCTCAGCAGGCCCTGATCACGTGACTGAGTATGCACTGTTCACGTGGCTGCTCAGACACTGATCACGTGATTGATCATGCACTGATCACTTGGATATCATGCACTGATCACGTGGCTGATCATACACTGTTCACGTGTCTGACCATGCACTGATCATGTGGCTGATCATACACTGCTCACGTAACTGATCATGCAATGATCACGTGGCTATCATGCACTGAATACGTGGCTGAACATGCACTGCTCACGTGGCTGATCACACACCTGTCACGTGACATATCATGCACGGATCATGTGGCACTCATGCACTGATCATGTGGCTGATCATACACTGCTCACGTAACTCATCATGCACACATCACGTGGCTATCATGCACTGCTCACGTGGTTCTTCATGGAATGATCACGAAGCTACCATATACTGGTCACGTGACTGATCATGCACAGATCACGTAAATGATCATGCACTCTTCACGTGACTGAACATGTACTGATCATGTGATTGATAATGCCCTGATCACGTGGCTATCATGCTCTGCTCACGTGGCTGATCATGCACTGATCACGTAGCAACCATGTACTGGTCTCGTGACTGATAATGCACTGATCACGTAATTGATCCTGCACTGATCACGTGGCTCATCACGCACTGATCCGGTGGCTGATCAGACACGTATCACGTGACTGATCATTTACAAATCACGTGACTAATCATGAAGTGATCACGTGGCTATCCTGCACTGATCACGTGGATATCATGCACTGATCACGTGGCTGATCACACATGTATCACGTGACTGATCATGCACTGATCACGTGGCTATCATGCACAGATCACGTGGCTGATCATGCAATGATCACGTAGCTACCATGTAATGGTCACGTGACTGATCATGCACTGATCAGGTGGCTGATCATGCTCTGATCACGTGACTGATCATGCACTGCTCACGTGGCTGATCATGCAATGATCACGCAGCTACCATGTACTGGTCACATGACTGATCATGCACTGATCACGTAATTGATCATGCACTGATCACCTGGCTTATCATGCATTGATTATGTGACTGATCATGTGCTGATCATGTTTGGTGTCACACACTGATCATGTGCCTCTGGAGGCAATGAACATAGAGCTGAGTAGGCAGGAATCAGTCAGCAGGCTATAATCATGGAACTCAGCTCTGAGAAATCATGCTGCTCAGCTGGCAATAATCAAGTAGATGAGCAGGCAGGAATTACGTAGCACAGGTGGCAATTGTCAAGGAGATGACAGGCAGGAATCGTGCAGCTCAGCTGGAAATGGTCAAGCAGATGAGCAGACAGTAATCACGCAGCTCAGCAGGCCCTGATCACGTGACTGAGCATGCACTGTTCACATGGCTGATCACACACCTATCAGGTGACTGATCATGCACTGATCATGTGACTGATCATGCACTGATCACGTAGCTATCTTGCACGGATCACTTGGCTGATCATACACTCATCACGGGACTGATCGTGCACTGATCACGGCGCTATAATGCATTGACTATATGACTCCACATGCACTGATCACGTGGATGATCATGCACTGATCACGTGACTGACCATGAACTGATCACGTGACTGATCATGCACTGATCACATGGCTGATCATGCACTGATCACGTGGCTATCATGCACTGCTCACGTGGCTGATCTGGCAATGATCACGTAGCTACCATGTACTGGTCACTTGACTGACCATGCACTGATCACGTAATTGATCATGCACTGATCATGTGGCTGATCATGCACTGATCACGTGGCTGATCATACACTGATCACGTGACTGATCATGCACTGATCACGTGGCTATCATGCACTGATCACTTGGCTGGACATACACTAATCACATGCCTGGTCATGCACTGATCACGTGGCTGATCATGCACTGATCATGTGACTGATCATGCACTGATCTCGTGTCTGATCATGCACTGATCACGTGGCTATCATGCACTGCTCACGTGGCTGATCATGCGATGATCACGCAGCTACCATGTACTGGTCACAAGACTGATCATGCACTGATCACGTGACTGATCATGCAGTGATCACGTGGCTATCATGCACTACTCACGTGGCTGATCATGCAATGATCATGTAGCTACCATGTACAGGTCACGTGAATGATCATACACCCATCAGGTGACTGATCATGCACTGATCACGTGGCTATCATGCACTGATCACGAGACTGATCATGCACTGATCACGTCTATATCATGCACTGATCACATGACTGCCCATGCACTGATCACGTGGATGATCATACACTAATCATGTGACAGATCATGCACTGATCACGTGGCTGATCATGCACTGATACCGTGACTGAGCATGGACTGATCACATGACTATCATGTAGTGATCAGGTGACTTAATGGCGCTGATCATGTGACTGATCATGCGCTGATCATGTTTGATATCATACACTGATCATGTGCCTCTGGAGGCAATAAACAAAGAGCTGAGTAGGCACGAATCATACAGTCAGCAGGCAATAATCATGGAACTCAGCTGTGAGGAATCACGCTGCTCAGCTGGCAATAATCAAGCAGCTGAGCAGGTAGGAATTACACAGCAGAGCTGGCAATTGTCAAGCAGATGACAGGCAGGAATCGTGCAGCTCACCTGGCAATTGTCAAGCAGATGAGCAGACAGTAAATACGCAGCTCAGCAGGCCCTGATCACGTGACTGAGTATGCACTGTTCACGTGGCGGCTCATACACCGATCACGTGATTAATCATTCACTGATCACTTGGATATCATGCACTGATCACGTGGCTGATCATACAGTGTTCACGTGTCTGACCATGCACTGATCACGTGGCTGATCATACACTGCTCACGTAACTGATCATGCACTGATCACGTGGCTATCATGCACTGAATACGTGGCTGAACATGCACTGCTCACGTGGCTGATCACACACCTGTCACGTGACATATCATGCACGGATCACGTGGCACTCATGCACTGATCACGTGGCTTATCATACACTGCTCACGTAACTCATCATGCACACATCACGTGGCTATCATGCACTGCTCACGTGGTTCTTCATGGAATGATCACGAAGCTACCATATACTGGTCATGTGACTGATCATGCACTGATCACGTAAATGATCAGGCACTGTTCAAGTGTCTGATCATGTACTGATCATGTGACTGATAATGCACTGATCACGTGGCTATCATGCTCTGCTAACGTGGCTGATCATGCAACGATCACGTAGCAACCATGTACTGGTCTCGTGACTGATCATGCACTGATCACGTAATTGATCCTGCACTGATCACGTGGCTCATCACGCACTGATCCGGTGGCTGATCAGACACGTATCACGTGACTGATCATTTACAGATCACGTGACTAATCATGAAGTCATCACGTGGCTATCGTGTACTGATAACGTGGATACCATGCACTGATCATGTGGGTGATCACGCATGTATCACGGGACAGATCATGCACTGATCACGTCGCTATCATGCACAGATCACGTGGCTGATCATGCAATGATCACGTACTTACCATGTACTGGTCACGTGACTGATCATGCACTGATCACGTGGCTGATCATGCACTGATCACGTGACTGATCATGCACTGATCACGTGGCTGATCATGCACTGATCACGTGACTGATCATGCACTGATCACGTGACTCATCATGCACTGCTCACATGGCTATCATGCACTGATATTATGCACTGGTCACGTGGATGATCACACACGTATCATGTGACTGATCATGCTCTGATCACGTGGCTATGATGCACAGATCACGTGGCTGATCATGCAATGATCACGTAGCTACCATGTACTTGTCCCGTGAATGATCATGCACTGATCACGTGGCTGATCATGCACTGATCACGTGACTGATCATGCACTGATCACGTGGCTGATCATGCACTGATCACGTGGCTATCATGCACTGCTCACGTGGCTGATCATGCAATGATCAGGTAGCTACCATGCACTGGTCACGTGACTGATCATGCACTGATCAGGTAATTGATCATGCACTGATCACGTGACTGATCATGTACAGATCACGTGACTGATCATGCACTGATCACGTGGCTGATCATGCACTGATACCGTGACTGAGCATGGACTGATCACATGACTATCATGTAGTGATCACGTGACTTAATGGCGCTGACCATGTGACTGATCATGCGCTGAGCATGTTTGCTATCATACACTGATCATGTGCCTCTGGAGGCAATAAACAAAGATCTGAGTAGGCACGAATCATACAGTCAGCAGGCAATAATCATGGAACTCAGCTGTGAGGAATCATGCTGCTCAGCTGGCAATAATCAAGCAGCTGAGCAGGCAGGAATTACACAGCACAGCTGGGAATTGTCAAGCAGATGACAGGCAGGAATCGTGCAGCTCAGCTGGCAATTGTCAAGCAGATGAGCAGACAGTAAATACGCAGCTCAGCAGGCCCTGATCACGTGACTGAGTATGCACTGTTCACGTGGCTGCTCAGACACTGATCACGTGATTGATCATGCACTGATCACTTGGATATAATGCACTGATCACGTGGCTGATCATACACTGTTCACGTGTCTGACCATGCACTGATCATGTGGCTGATCATACACTGCTCACGTAACTGATCATGCAATGATCACGTGGCTATCATGCACTGAATACGTGGCTGAACATGCACTGCTCACGTGGCTGATCACACACCTGTCACGTGACATATCATGCATGGATCATGTGGCACTCATGCACTGATCATGTGGCTGATCAAACACTGCTCACGTAACTCATCATGCACACATCACGTGGCTATCATGCACTGCTCACGTGGTTCTTCATGGAATGATCACGAAGCTACCATATACTGGTCACGTGACTGATCATGCACAGATCACGTAAATGATCATGCACTCTTCACGTGACTGAACATGTACTGATCATGTGATTGATAATGCCCTGATCACGTGGCTATCATGCTCTGCTCACGTGGCTGATCATGCAACGATCACGTAGCAACCATGTACTGGTCTCGTGACTGATAATGCACTGATCACGTAATTGATCCTGCACTGATCACGTGGCTCATCACGCACTGATCCGGTGGCTGATCAGACACGTATCACGTGACTGATCATTTACAAATCACGTGACTAATCATGAAGTGATCACGTGGCTATCCTGCACTGATCACGTGGATATCATGCACTGATCACGTGGCTGATCACACATGTATCACGTGACTGATCATGCACTGATCACGTGGCTATCATGCACAGATCACGTGGCTGATCATGCAATGATCACGTAGCTACCATGTAATGGTCACGTGACTGATCATGCACTGATCAGGTGGCTGATCATGCTCTGATCACGTGACTGATCATGCACTGCTCACGTGGCTGATCATGCAATGATCACGCAGCTACCATGTACTGGTCACATGACTGATCATGCACTGATCACGTAATTGATCATGCACTGATCACCTGGCTTATCATGCATTGATCATGTGACTGATCATGTGCTGATCATGTTTGGTGTCACACACTGATCATGTGCCTCTGGAGGCAATGAACATAGAGCTGAGTAGGCAGGAATCAGTCAGCAGGCTATAATCATGGAACTCAGCTCTGAGAAATCATGCTGCTCAGCTGGCAATAATCAAGTAGATGAGCAGGCAGGAATTACGTAGCACAGGTGGCAATTGTCAAGGAGATGACAGGCAGGAATCGTGCAGCTCAGCTGGAAATGGTCAAGCAGATGAGCAGACAGTAATCACGCAGCTCAGCAGGCCCTGATCACGTGACTGAGCATGCACTGTTCACATGGCTGATCACACACATATCAGGTGACTGATCATGCACTGATCATGTGACTGATCATGCACTGATCACGTAGCTATCTTGCACTGATCACTTGGCTGATCATACACTCATCACGGGACTGATCGTGCACTGATCACGGCGCTATAATGCATTGACTATATGACTCCACATGCACTGATCACGTGGATGATCATGCACTGATCACGTGACTGACCATGAACTGATCACGTGACTGATCATGCACTGATCACATGGCTGATCATGCACTGATCACGTGGCTATCATGCACTGCTCACGTGGCTGATCTGGCAATGATCACGTAGCTACCATGTACTGGTCACTTGACTGACCATGCAATGATCACGTAATTGATCATGCACTGATCATGTGGCTGATCATGCACTGATCACGTGGCTGATCATACACTGATCACGTGACTGATCATGCACTGATCACGTGGCTATCATGCACTGATCACTTGGCTGGACATACACTGATCACTTGCCTGGTCATGCACTGATCACGTGGCTGATCATGCACTGATCACGTGACTGATCATGCACTGATCTCGTGTCTGATCATGCACTGATCACGTGGCTATCATGCACTGCTCACGTGGCTGATCATGCGATGATCACGCAGCTACCATGTACTGGTCACAAGACTGATCATGCACTGATCACGTGACTGATCATGCAGTGATCACGTGGCTATCATGCACTACTCACGTGGCTGATCATGCAATGATCATGTAGCTACCATGTACAGGTCACGTGAATGATCATACACCCATCAGGTGACTGATCATGCACTGATCACGTGGCTATCATGCACTGATCACGAGACTGATCATGCACTGATCACGTCTATATCATGCACTGATCACATGACTGCCCATGCACTGATCACGTGGATGATCATACACTAATCATGTGACAGATCATGCACTGATCACGTGGCTGATCATGCACTGATACCGTGACTGAGCATGGACTGATCACATGACTATCATGTAGTGATCAGGTGACTTAATGGCGCTGATCATGTGACTGATCATGCGCTGATCATGTTTGATATCATACACTGATCATGTGCCTCTGGAGGCAATAAACAAAGAGCTGAGTAGGCACGAATCATACAGTCAGCAGGCAATAATCATGGAACTCAGCTGTGAGGAATCACGCTGCTCAGCTGGCAATAATCAAGCAGCTGAGCAGGTAGGAATTACACAGCAGAGCTGGCAATTGTCAAGCAGATGACAGGCAGGAATCGTGCAGCTCACCTGGCAATTGTCAAGCAGATGAGCAGACAGTAATCACGCAGCTCAGCAGGCCCTGATCACGTGACTGAGTATGCACTGTTCACGTGGCGGCTCATACACCGATCACGTGATTAATCATTCACTGATCACTTGGATATCATGCACTGATCACGTGGCTGATCATACAGTGTTCACGTGTCTGACCATGCACTGATCACGTGGCTGATCATACACTGCTCACGTAACTGATCATGAACTGATCACGTGGCTATCATGCACTGAATACGTGGCTGAACATGCACTGCTCACGTGGCTGATCACACACCTGTCACGTGACATATCATGCACGGATCACGTGGCACTCATGCACTGATCACGTGGCTTATCATACACTGCTCACGTAACTCATCATGCACACATCACGTGGCTATCATGCACTGCTCACGTGGTTCTTCATGGAATGATCACGAAGCTACCATATACTAGTCATGTGACTGATCATGCACTGATCACGTAAATGATCAGGCACTGTTCAAGTGTCTGATCATGTACTGATCATGTGACTGATAATGCACTGATCACGTGGCTATCATGCTCTGCTCACGTGGCTGATCATGCAACGATCACGTAGCAACCATGTACTGGTCTCGTGACTGATCATGCACTGATCACGTAATTGATCCTGCACTGATTACGTGGCTCATCACGCACTGATCCGGTGGCTGATCAGACACGTATCACGTGACTGATCATTTACAGATCACGTGACTAATCATGAAGTCATCACGTGGCTATCGTGTACTGATAACGTGGATACCATGCACTGATCATGCGGGTGATCACGCATGTATCACGGGACAGATCATGCACTGATCACGTGGCTATCATGCACAGATCACGTGGCTGATCATGCAATGATCACGTACTTACCATGTACTGGTCACGTGACTGATCATGCACTGATCACGTGGCTGATCATGCACTGATCACGTGACTGATCATGCACTGATCACGTGGCTGATCATGCACTGATCACGTGACTGATCATGCACTGATCACGTGACTCATCATGCACTGCTCACATGGCTATCATGCACTGATATTATGCACTGGTCACGTGGATGATCACACACGTATCATGTGACTGATCATGCTCTGATCACGTGGCTATGATGCACAGATCACGTGGCTGATCATGCAATGATCACGTAGCTACCATGTACTTGTCCCGTGACTGATCATGCACTGATCACGTGGCTGATCATGCACTGATCACGTGGCTGATCATGCACTGATCACGTGGCTATCATGCACTGCTCACGTGGCTGATCATGCAATGATCAGGTAGCTACCATGCACTGGTCACGTGACTGATCATGCACTGATCAGGTAATTGATCATGCACTGATCACGTGACTGATCATGTACAGATCACGTGACTGATCATGCACAGATCACGTGACTGATCATGCACTGATACCGTGACTGAGCATGGACTGATCACATGACTATCATGTAGTGATCACGTGACTTAATGGCGCTGATCATGTGACTGATCATGGGCTGATCATGTTTGCTATCATACACTGATCATGTGCCTCTGGAGGCAATAAACAAAGAGCTGAGTAGGCACAAATCATACAGTCAGCAGGCAATAATCATGGGACTCAGCTGTGAGGAATCATGCTGCTCAGCTGGCAATAATCATGCAGCTGAGCAGGCAGGAATTACGCAGCACAGCAGGCAATTGTCAAGCAGATGACAGGCATGAATCGTGCAGCTCAGCTGGCAATTGTCAAGCACATGAGCAGACAGTAAATACGCAGCTCAGCAGGCACTGATCACGTGACTGAGTATGCACTGTTCACGTGGCTGCTCATACACTGATCATGTGATTGATCATGCACTGATCACTTGGATATCATGCACTGATCACGTGTTTGATCATACAATGTTCAAGTGTCTGACCATGCACTGAACACGTGGCTGATCATACACTGCTCACATAACTGATCATGCACAGATCACGTGGCTATCATACACTGAATACGTGGCTGAACATGCACTGGTCACGTGGCTGATCACACACCTGTCACGTGACATATCATGCACGGATCACGTGGCACTCATGCACTGATCACGTGGCTGATCATACACTGCTCACGTAACTCATCATGCACACATCACGTGGCTATCATGCACTGCTCACGTGGTTCTTCATGGAATGATCACGAAGCTACCATATACTGGTCACGTGACTGATCATGCACAGATCACGTAAATGATCATGCACTGTTCACGTGACTGATCATGTACTGATCATGTGACTGATAATGCACTGATCATGTGGCTATCATGCTCTGCTCACTTGGCTGATCATGCAACGATCACGTAGCAACAATGTACTGGTCTCGTGACTAATCATGCACTGATCACGTAATTGATCCTGCACTGATCACGTGGCTCATCACGCACTGATCCGGTGGCTAATCACACACGTATCAGGTCTCTGATCATTTACAGATCACGAGACTAATCATGAAGTGATCACGTGGCTATCCTGCATTGATCACGTGGATATCATGCACAGATCACGTGGCTGATCGCACATGTATCACGTGACTGATCATGCACTGATCACGTGGCTATCATGTACAGATCACGTGACTAATCATGAAGTGATCACGTGGCTATCGTGTACTGATCACGTGGATACCATGCACTGATCACGTGGGTGATCACGCATGTATCACGTGACTGATCATGCACTGATCACGTGACTGATCATTTACAGATCACGTGACTAATCATGAAGTGATCACGTGGCTATCGTGTACTGATCACGTGGATACCATGCACTGATCACGTGGGTGATCACGCATGTATCACGGGACAGATCATGCACTGATCACGTGGCTATCATGCACAGATCACGTGGCTGATCATGCAATGTTCACGTACTTACCATGTACTGGTCACGTGACTGATCATGCACTGATCACGTGACTGATCATTTACAGATCACGTGACTAATCATGAAGTGATCACGTGGCTATCGTGTACTGATCACGTGGATACCATGCACTGATCACGTGGGTGATCACGCATGTATCACGGGACAGATCATGCACTGATCACGTGGCTATCATGCACAGATCACGTGGCTGATCATGCAATGATCACGTACTTACCATGTACTGGTCACGTGACTGATCATGCACTGATCACGTGGCTGATCATGCACTGATCACGTGACTGATCATGCACTGATCACGTGGCTGATCATGCACTGATCACGTGACTGATCATGCACTGATCACGTGACTCATCATGCACTGCTCACATGGCTATCATGCACTGATATTATGCACTGGTCATGTGGATGATCACACACGTATCATGTGACTGATCATGCTCTGATCACGTGGCTATGATGCACAGATCACGTGGCTGATCATGCAATGATCACGTAGCTACCATGTACTTGTCCCGTGACTGATCATGCACTGATCACGTGGCTGATCATGCACTGATCACGTGACTGATCATGCACTGATCACGTGGCTGATCATGCACTGATCACGTGGCTATCATGCACTGCTCACGTGGCTGATCATGCAATGATCAGGTAGCTACCATGCACTGGTCACGTGACTGATCATGCACTGATCAGGTAATTGATCATGCACTGATCACGTGACTGATCATGTACAGATCACGTGACTGATCATGCACAGATCACGTGACTGATCATGCACTGATACCGTGACTGAGCATGGACTGATCACATGACTATCATGTAGTGATCACGTGACTTAATGGCGCTGACCATGTGACTGATCATGCGCTGATCATGTTTGCTATCATACACTGATCATGTGCCTCTGGAGGCAATAAACAAAGAGCTGAGTAGGCACAAATCATACAGTCAGCAGGCAATAATCATGGGACTCAGCTGTGAGGAATCATGCTGCTCAGCTGGCAATAATCATGCAGCTGAGCAGGCAGGAATTACGCAGCACAGCAGGCAATTGTCAAGCAGATGACAGGCAGGAATCCTGCAGCTCAGCTGGCAATTGTCAAGCACATGAGCAGACAGTAAATACGCAGCTCAGCAGGCACTGATCACGTGACTGAGTATGCACTGTTCACGTGGCTGCTCATACACTGATCACGTGATTGATCATGCACTGATCACTTGGATATCATGCACTGATCACGTGTTTGATCATACAATGTTCAAGTGTCTGACCATGCACTGAACACGTGGCTGATCATACACTGCTCACATAACTGATCATGCACAGATCACGTGGCTATCATACACTGAATACGTGGCTGAACATGCACTGGTCACGTGGCTGATCACACACCTGTCACGTGACATATCATGCACTGATCAGGTAATTGATCATGCACTGATCTCGTGACTGATCATGCACAGATCACGTGACTGATCATGCACTGATCACGTGGCTGATCATACACTGATCACGTGACTGATCATGCACTGATCACGTGGCTGATCATGCACTGATTACGTGGCTATCATGCACTGCTCCCGTGGCTGATCATGCAATGATCACATAGCTACCATGCACTGGTCACGTGACTGATCATGCACTGATCAGGTAATTGATCATGCACTGATCTCGTGACTGATCATGCACAGATCACGTGACTGATCATGCACTGATCACGTGCCTATCATGCACTGCTCACGTGGCTGATCATGCAATGATCACGCAGCTACCATGTACTGGTCACATGACTGATCATGCACTGATCACATAATTTATCATGCACTGATCACCTGGCTTATCATGCATTGATCATGTGACTGATCATGTGCTGATCATGTTTGGTGTCACACACTGATCATGTGCCTCTGGAGGCAATGAACATAGAGCTGAGTAGGCAGAAATCAGTCAGCAGGCTACAATCATGGAACTCAGCTCTGAGAAATCATGCTGCTCAGCTGGCCATAATCAAGTAGATGAGCAGGCAGGAATTACGCAGCACAGGTGGCAATTGTCAAGGAGATGACAGGCAGGAATCGTGCAGCTCAGCTGGAAATTGTCAAGCAGATGAGCAGACAGTAATCACGCAGCTCAGAAGGCCCTGATCACGTGACTGAGCATGCACTGTTCACGTGGCTGATCACACACCTATCACGTGACTGATCTTGCACTGATCACGTGACTGATCATGCACTGATCAAGTGACTGATCATGCACTGATCACATGGCTAATCATGCACTGATCACGTGGCTATCATGCACTGCTCACGTGGCTGATCTGGCAATGATCACGTAGCTACCATGTACTGGTCCCGTGACTGATCATGCACTGATCACGTAATTGATCATGCACTGATCATGTGTCTGATCATGCACTGATCACGTGGCTGATCATACACTGATCACGTGACTGATCTTGCACTGATCACGTGACTGATCATGCACTGATCACGTGGCTATCATGCACTGATCACTTGGCTGGACATACACTGATCACGTGCCTCGTCATGCACTGATCACGTGGCTGATCATGCACTGATCATGTGACTGATCATGCGATGATCACGCAGCTACCATGTACTCGTCACATGACTGATCATGCACTGATCACGTGCCTGGTCATGCACTGATCACGTGGCTGATCATGCACTGCTCACGTGGCTGATCATGCGATGATCACGCAGCTACCATGTACTCGTCACATGACTGATCATGCACTGATCACGTGACTGATCATGCAGTGATCACGTGGCTATCGTGCACTACTCACGTGGCTGATCATGCAATGATCATGTAGCTACCATGTACAGGTCTCGTGAATGATCATACACCCATCAGGTGACTGATCATGCACTGATCAGGTGGCTATCATGCAATGATCACGAGACTGATCATGCACTGATCACGTCTATATCATGCACTGATCACATGACTGCCCATGCACTGATCACGTGGATGATCATACAGTAATCATGTGACAGATCATGCACTGATCATGTGGCTGATCATGCACTGATACCGTGACTGAGCATGGACTGATCACATGACTATCATGTAGTGATCACGTGACTTAATGGCGCTGACCATGTGACTGATCATGCGCTGAGCATGTTTGCTATCATACACTGATCATGTGCCTCTGGAGGCAATAAACAAAGATCTGAGTAGGCACGAATCATACAGTCAGCAGGCAATAATATTGGAACTCAGCTGTGAGGAATCATGCTGCTCAGCTGGCAATAATCAAGCAGCTGAGCAGGCAGGAATTACACAGCACAGCTGGCAATTGTCAAGCAGATGACAGGCAGGAATCGTGCATCTCAGCTGGCAATTGTCAAGCAGATGAGCAGACAGTAAATACGCAGCTCAGCAGGCCCTGATCACGTGACTGAGTATGCACTGTTCACGTGGCTGCTCAGACACTGATCACGTGATTGATCATGCACTGATCACTTGGATATCATGCACTGATCACGTGGCTGATCATACACTGTTCACGTGTCTGACCATGCACTGATCATGTGGCTGATCATACACTGCTCATGTAACTGATCATGCACGGATCACGTGGCACTCATGCACTGATCACGTGGCTGATCATACACTGCTCACGTAACTCATCATGCACACATCACGTGGCTATCATGCACTGCTCTCGTGGTTCTTCATGGAATGATCACGAAGCTACCATATACTGGTCACGTGACTGATCATGCACAGATCACGTAAATGATCATGCACTCTTCACGTGACTGATCATGTACTGATCATGTGACTGATAATGCACTGATCATGTGGCTATCATGCTCTGCTCACTTGGCTGATCATGCAACGATCACGTAGCAACAATGTACTGGTCTCGTGACTAATCATGCACTGATCACGTAATTGATCCTGCACTGATCACGTGGCTCATCACGCACTGATCCGGTGGCTGATCAGACACGTATCACGTCTCTGATCATTTACAGATCACGTGACTAATCATGAAGTGATCACGTGGCTATCCTGCATTGATCACGTGGATATCATGCACAGATCACGTGGCTGATCACACATGTATCACGTGACTGATCATGCACTGATCACGTGGCTATCATGTACAGATCACGTGGCTGATCATGCAATAATCACCTACCTACCATGTACTGGTCACGTGACTGATCATTCACTGATCAGGTGCCTGATCATGCACTGGTCTCGTGGCTGATCACACACGTATCTAGTGACTGATCATGCACTGATCACGTGGCTATCATGCACAGATCACGTGGCTGATCATGCAATGATCAGGTAGCTACCATGTACTGGTCACGTGACTGATCATGCACTGATCAGGTGGCTGATCATGCTCTGATCACGTGACTGATCATGCACTGCTCACGTGGCTGATCATGCAATGATCACGCAGCTACCATGTACTGGTCACATGACTGATCATGCACTGATCACATAATTGATCATGCACTGATCACCTGGCTTATCATGCATTGATGAAGTGACTGATCATGTGCTGATCATGTTTGGTGTCACACACTGATCATGTGCCTCTGGAGGCAATGAACATAGAGCTGAGTAGGCAGGAATCAGTCAGCAGGCTATAATCATGGAACTCAGCTCTGAGAAATCATGCTGCTCAGCTGGCAATAATCAAGTAGATGAGCAGGCAGGAATTACGTAGCACAGGTGGCAATTGTCAAGGAGATGACAGGCAGGAATCGTGCAGCTCAGCTGGAAATGGTCAAGCAGATGAGCAGACAGTAATCACGCAGCTCAGCAGGCCCTGATCACGTGACTGAGCATGCACTGTTCACATGGCTGATCACACACCTATCACGTGCCTGGTCATGCACTGATCAAGTGGCTGATCATGCACTGATCACGTGACTGATCATGCACTGATCTCGTGTCTGATCATGCACTGATCACATGGCTATCATTCACTGCTCACGTGGCTGATCATGCGATGATCACGCAGCTACCATGTACTGGTCACAAGACTGATCATGCACTGATCACGTGACTGATCATGCAGTGATCACGTGGCTATCATGCACTACTCACGTGGCTGATCATGCAATGATCATGTAGCTACCATGTACAGGTCACGTGAATGATCATACACCCATCAGGTGACTGATCATGCACTGATCACGTGGCTATCATGCACTGATCACGAGACTGATCATGCACTGATCACGTCTATATCATGCACTGATCACATGACTGCCCATGCACTGATCACGTGGATGATCATACACTAATCATGTGACAGATCATGCACTGATCACGTGGCTGATCATGCACTGATACCGTGACTGAGCATGGACTGATCACATGACTATCATGTAGTGATCACGTGACTTAATGGCGCTGATCATGTGACTGATCATGCGCTGATCATGTTTGCTATCATACACTGATCATGTGCCTCTGGAGGCAATAAACAAAGAGCTGAGTAGGCACGAATCATACAGTCAGCAGGCAATAATCATGGAACTCAGCTGTGAGGAATCACGCTGCTCAGCTGGCAATAATCAAGCAGCTGAGCAGGTAGGAATTACACAGCAGAGCTGGCAATTGTCAAGCAGATGACAGGCAGGAATCGTGCAGCTCAGCTGGCAATTGTCAAGCAGATGAGCAGACAGTAAATATGCAGCTCAGCAGGCCCTGATCACGTGACTGAGTATGCACTGTTCACGTGGCGGCTCATACACCGATCACGTGATTAATCATTCACTGATCACTTGGATATCATGCACTGATCACGTGGCTGATCATACAGTGTTCACGTGTCTGACCATGCACTGATCACGTGGCTGATCATACACTGCTCACGTAACTGATCATGCACTGATCACGTGGCTATCATGCACTGAATACGTGGCTGAACATGCACTGTTCACGTGGCTGATCACACACCTGTCACGTGACATATCATGCACGGATCACGTGGCACTCATGCACTGATCACGTGGCTGATCATACACTGCTCACGTAACTCATCATGCACACATCACGTGGCTATCATGCACTGCTCACGTGGTTCTTCATGGAATGATCACGAAGCTACCATATACTGGTCACGTGACTGATCATGCACAGATCACGTAAATGATCATGCACTGTTCACGTGACTGATCATGTACTGATCATGTGACTGATAATGCACTGATCATGTGGCTATCATGCTCTGCTCACGTGGCTGATCATGCAACGATCACGTAGCAACAATGTACTGGTCTCGTGACTAATCATGCACTGATCACGTAATTGATCCTGCACTGATCACGTGGCTCATCACGCACTGATCCGGTGGCTGATCAGACACGTATCACGTCTCTGATCATTTACAGATCACGTGACTAATCATGAAGTGATCACGTGGCTATCCTGCATTGATCACGTGGATATCATGCACAGATCACGTGGCTGATCACACATGTATCACGTGACTGATCATGCACTGATCACGTGGCTATCATGTACAGATCACGTGGCTGATCATGCAATGTTCACGTAGCTACCATGTACTGGTCACGTGACTGATCATTCACTGATCAGGTGGCTGATCATGCACTGATCACGTGACTGATCATGCACTAATCACGTGGCTGATCATGCACTGATCACGTGGCTGATCATGCACTGATCACGTGACTGTCATGCACTGATCACGTGGCTATCATTCACTGATATTATGCACTGGTCACGTGGCTGATCACACACGTATCATGTGACTGATCATGCTCTGATCACGTGGCTATCATGCACAGATCACGTGGCTGATCATGCAATGATCACTTAGCTAACATGTACTGGTCACGTGACTGATCATGCACTGATCACGTGGCTGATCATGCACTGATCACGTGGCTATCATGCACTGCTCACGTGGCTGATCATGCAATGATCACGTAGCTACCATGCACTGGTCACGTGACTGATCATGCACTGATCAGGTAATTGATCATGCACTGATCACGTGACTCATCATGCAGAGATCACGTGACTGATCATGCACAGATTACGTGACTGATCATGCACTCTTCACGTGTCTACCATGCACTGTTCACTTGGCTGATCATGCAATGATCACGAAACTACCATGTACTGGTCACATGACTGATCATGCACTGATCACATAATTGATCATGCACTGATCACCTGGCTTATCATGCATTGATCATGTGACTGATCATGTGCTGATCATGTTTGGTGTCACACACTGATCATGTGCCTCTGGAGGCAATGAACATAGAGCTGAGTAGGCAGGAATCAGTCAGCAGGCTAAAATCATGGAACTCAGCTCTGAGAAATCATGCTGCTCAGCTGGCCATAATCAAGTAGATGAGCAGGCAGGAATTACGTAGCACAGGTGGCAATTGTCAAGGAGATGACAGGCAGGAATCGTGTAGCTCAGCTGGAAATTGTCAAGCAGATGAGCAGACAGTAATCACGCAGCTCAGCAGGCCCTGATCACGTGACTGAGCATGCACTGTTCACGTAGCTGATCACACACCTATCACGTGACTAATCATGCACTGATCATGTGGCTGATCATGCACTGATCACTTGGCTGGACATACACTGATCACGTGCCTGGTCATGCACTGATCTCGTGTCTGATCATGCACTGATCACGTGGCTATCATGCACTGCTCACGTGGCTGATCATGCAATGATCACGCAGCTACCATGTACTGGTCACATGACTGATCATGCACTGATCACGTGACTGATCATGCACAGATCACGTGACTTATCATGCACAGATCACGTGACTGATCATGCACAGATCACGTGACTGATCATGCACTGATCACGTGGCTATCATGCACTGCTCACGTGGCTGATCATGCAATGATCACGCAGCTACCATGTACTGGTCACATGACTGATCATGCACTGATCACGTGAGTGATCATGCAGTGATCACGTGGCTATCGTACACTACTCACGTGGCTGATCATGCAATGTTCATGTAGCTACCATGTACAGGTCACGTGAATGATCATACACCCATCAGGTGACTGATCATGCACTGATCACGTGGCTATCATGCACTGATCATGAGACTGATCATGCACTGATCACGTCTATATCATGCACTGATCACATGACTTCCCATGCACTGAACACGTGGATGATCATACACTAATCATGTGACAGATCATGCACTGATCACGTGGCTGATCATGCACTGATACCGTGACTGAGCATGGACTGATCACATGACTATCATGTAGTGATCACGTGACTTAATGGCGCTGATCATGTGACTGATCATGCGATGATCATGTTTGCTATCATACACTGATCATGTGCCTCTGGAGGCAATAAACAAAGAGCTGAGTAGGCACGAATCATACAGTGTGCAGGCACTAATCATGGAACTCAGCTGTGAGGAATCATGCTGCTCAGCTGGCAATAATCAAGCAGCTGAGCAGCCAGGAATTACGCAGCACAGCTGGCAATTGTCAAGCAGATGACAGGCAGGAATCGTGCAGCTCAGCTGGCAATTGTCAAGCAGATGAGCAGACTGTAAATACGCAGTTCAGCAGGCCCTGATCACGTGACTGAGTATGCACTGTTCACGTGGCTGCTCATACACTGATCACGTGATTGATCATGCACTGATCACTTGGATATCATGCACTGATCACGTGGCTGATCATACAGTGTTCATGTGTCTGACCATGCACTGATCACGTGGCTGATCATACACTGCTCACGTAACGGATCATGCACTGATCACGTGGCTATCATGCACTGAATACGTGGCTGAACATGCACTGCTCACGTGGCTGATCACACACCTGTCACGTGACTTATCATGCATGGATCACGTGGCACTCATGCACTGATCACGTGGCTGATCATACTCTGCTCACGTAACTCATCATGCACAAATCATGTGGCTATCATGCACTGCTCACTGGTTCGTCATGGAATGATCACGAAGCTACCATATACTGGTCACGTTTCTGATCATGCACAGATCACGTAAATGATCATACACTGTTCAGGTGACTGATCATGTACTGATCACGTGACTGATCATGCACTGATCACGTGGCTATCATGCTCTGCTCACGTGGCTGATCATGCAAGGATCACGTAGCAACCATGTACTGGTCTCCTGACTGATCTTGCACTGATCACGCAATTGATCCTGCACTGATCCCGTGGCTCATCACGCACTGATACGGTGGCTGATCACACACGTATCACGTGACTGATCATGTACAGATCATGTGACTAATCATGAAGTGATCACGTGGCTATCCTGCACTGATCACGTGGATATCATGCACTGATCACGTGGCTGATCATGCACTGACACTGTGACTGAGCATGGACTGATCACATGACTATCGTGTAGTGATCAGGTGACTTAATGGCGCTGATCACGTGACTGATCATGCACTGATCACGTGGCTGATCATGCACTGCTCACGTGGCTGATCATGCAATGATCACGCAGCTACCATGTACTGGTCACATGACTGATCATGCACTGATCACGTAATTGATCATGCACTGATCACCTGGCTTATCATGCATTGATTAGGTGACTGATCATGTGCTGATCATGTTTGGTGTCACACACTGATCATGTGCCTCTGGAGGCAATGAACATAGAGCTGAGTAGGCAGGAATCAGTCAACAGGCTATAATCATGGAACTCACCTCTGAGAAATCATGCTGCTCAGCTGGCAATAGTCAAGTAGATGAGCAAGCAGGAATTACGCAGCACAGGTGGCAATTTTCAAGGAGATGACAGGCAGGAATCGTGTAGCTCAGCTGGAAATTGTCAAGCAGATGAGCAGACAGTAATCACGCAGCTCAGCAGGCCCTGATCACGTGACTGAGCATGCACTGTTCACGTGGCTGATCACACACCTATCACGTGACTAATCATGCACTGATCATGTGACTGATCATGCACTGATCACTTGGCTGGACATACACTGATCACGTGCCTGGTCATGCACTGATCTCGTGTCTGATCATGCACTGATCACGTGGCTATCATGCACTGCTCACGTGGCTGATCATGCGATGATCACGCAACTACCATGTACTGGTCGCATGATTGATCATGCACTGATTACGTGACTGATCATGCAGTGATCACGTGGCTATCATGCACTACTCACGTGGCTGATCATGCAATGATCATGTAGCTACCATGTACAGGTCACGTGAATGATCATACACCCATCAGGTGACTGATCATGCACTGATCACGTGGCTATCATGCACTGATCACGAGACTGATCATGCACTGATCACGTCTATAACATCCACTGAGTACATGACTGCCCATGCACTGATCACGTGGATCATCATACACTAATCATGTGACAGATCATGCACTGATCACGTGGCTGATCATGCACTGATACCGTGACTGAGCATGGACTGATCACATGACTATCATGTAGTGATCACGTGACTTAATGGCGCTGATCATGTGACTGATCATGCGCTGATCATGTTTGCTATCATACACTGATCATGTGCCTCTGGAGGCAATAAACAAAGAGCTGAGTAGGCACGAATCAAACAGTCAGCAGGCACTAATCATGGAACTCAGCTGTGAGGAATCATGCTGCTCAGCTGGCAATAATCAAGCAGCTGAGCAGGCAGGAATTACACAGCACAGCTGGCAATTGTCAAGCAGATGACAGGCAGGAATCGTGCAGCTCACCTGGCAATTGTCAAGCAGATGAGCGGACAGTAATCACGCAGCTCAGCAGGCCCTGATCACGTGAATGAGCATGCACTGTTCACGTCGCTGATCACACACCTATCACGTGAATGATCATGCACTGATCACGTGGCTCTCATGCAATGATGACGTGGCTGATCATGCACTGATCACGTAGCTATCTTGCACTGATCACTTGGATGATCATACAATCATCACGGGACATATCGTGCACTGATTACGGCACTATCATGCATTGACTACATGACTCCACATGCACTGATCACATGGATGATCATGCACTGATCACTTGACTGACCATGCACTGATCACGTGACTGATTATGCACTGATCACGTGGCTGATCATGCACTGATCACATGGATATCATGCACTGATCACGTGTTTGATCATACACTGTTCATGTGTCTGACCATGCACTGCTCACGTGGCTGATCATACACTGTTCACGTAACTGATCATGCACTGATCACGTGGATATCATGCACTGATCACGTGGCTGAACATGCAATGTTCACGTGGCTTACCACACACCTGTCACGTGACTGATCATGCACTGATCACGTGACACTCATGCACTGATCACGTGGCTGATCATACTCTGCTCACGTAACTGATCATGCACACATCACATGGCTATCATGCACTTCTCACCTGGCTGGTCATGCAGTGTTCACTTAGCAACCATATACTGGTCACGTGACTGATTATGCTCAGATCACGTAAATGATCATGCACTGTTCAGTTGACTGATCATGTACTGATCACGTGACTGATCACGCACTGACCACGTGGCTATCATGCACTGCTCACGTGGCTGATCATGCAATGATCACGTAGCAACCATGCACTGGTCACGTGACTGATCATGCACTGATCACGTAATTGATCATGCACTGATCACGTGACTGATCATGCACAGATAACGTGACTGATCATGCACAGATCACGTGACTGATCATGCACTGATCACGTGTCTACCATGCACTGTTCACATGGCTGATCATGCAATGATCACGCAGCTACCATGTACTGGTCACATGACTGATCATGCACTGATCACATAATTGATCATGCACTAATCACCTGGCTTATCATGCATTGATCATGTGACTGATCATGTGCTGATCATGTTTGGTGTCACACACTGATCATGTGCCTCTGGAGGCAATGAACATAGAGCTGAGTAGGCAGGAATCAGTCAGCAGGCTATAATCATGGAACTCAGCTCTGAGAAATCATGCTGCTCAGCTGGCAATAATCAAGTAGATGAACAGGCAGGAATTACGTAGCACATGTGGCAATTTTCAAGGATATGACAGGCAGGAATCGTGTAGCTCAGCTGGAAATTGTCAAGCAGATGAGCAGACAGTAATCACGCAGCTCAGCAGGCCCTGATCACGTGACTGAGCATGCACTGTTCACATGGCTGATCACACACCTATCACGTGACTGATCATGCACTGATCATGTAACTGATCATGCACTGATCACGTAGCTATCTTGCACTGATCACTTGGCTGATCATACACTCATCACAGGACTGATCATGCACTGATCACGGCGCTATCATGCATTGACTACATGACTCCACATGCACTGATCATATGCATGATCATGCACTGATCACGTGACTGACCATGCACTGATCACGTGACTGATTATGCACTGATCACGTGGCTGATCATGCACTGATCACGTGACTGACCATGCACTGATCACGTGACTGATCATGCACTGATCACATGGCTGATCATGCACTGATCACATGACTGACCATGCACTGATCACGTGACTGATCATGCACTGATCACATGGCTGATCATGCACTGATCACGTGGCTATCATGCACTGCTCACGTGGCTGATCTGGCAATGATCACGTAGCTACCATATACTGGTCACTTGACTGATCATGCACTGATCACGTAATTGATCATGCACTGATCATGTGGCTGATCATGCACTCATCACGTGGCTGATCATACACTGATCACGTGACTGATCATGCACTGATCACGTGGCTATCATGCACTGATCACTTGGCTGGACATACACTGATCACGTGCCTGGTCATGCACTGATCACGTGGCTGATCATGCACTGATCACGTGACTGATCATGCACTGATCTCGTGTCTGATCATGCACTGATCACGTGGCTATCATGCACTGCTCACGTGGCTGATCATGCGATGATCACGTAGCTACCATGTACTGGTCACATGACTGATCATGCACTGATCACGTGACTGATCATGCAGTAATCACGTGGCTATCATGCACTACTCACGTGGCTGATCATGCAATGATCATGTAGCTACCATGTACAGGTCACGTGAATGATCATACACTGATCAGGTGACTGATCATGCACTGATCACGTGGCTATCATGCACTGATATTATGCACTGGTCATGTGGATGATCACACACGTATCATGTGACTGATCATGCTCTGATCACGTGGCTATGATGCACAGATCACGTGGCTGATCATGCAATGATCACGTAGCTACCATGTACTTGTCCCGTGACTGATCATGCACTGATCACGTGGCTGATCATGCACTGATCACGTGACTGATCATGCACTGATCACGTGGCTGATCATGCACTGATCACGTGGCTATCATGCACTGCTCACGTGGCTGATCATGCAATGATCAGGTAGCTACCATGCACTGATCACGTGACTGATCATGCACTGATCAGGTAATTGATCATGCACTGATCACGTGACTGATCATGTACAGATCACGTGACTGATCATGCACAGATCACGTGACTGATCATGCACTGATACCGTGACTGAGCATGGACTGATCACATGACTATCATGTAGTGATCACGTGACTTAATGGCGCTGATCATGTGACTGATCATGCGCTGATCATGTTTGCTATCATACACTCATCATGTGCCTCTGGAGGCAATAAACAAAGAGCTGAGTAGGCACAAATCATACAGTCAGCAGGCAATAATCATGGGACTCAGCTGTGAGGAATCATGCTGCTCAGCTGGCAATAATCATGCAGCTGAGCAGGCAGGAATTACGCAGCACAGCTGGCAATTGTCAAGCAGATGACAGGCATGAATCGTGCAGCTCAGCTGGCAATTGTCAAGCACATGAGCAGACAGTAAATACGCAGCTCAGCAGGCACTGATCACGTGACTGAGTATGCACTGTTCACGTGGCTGCTCATACACTGATCACGTGATTGATCATGCACTGATCACTTGGATATCATGCACTGATCACGTGTTTGATCATACACTGTTCAAGTGTCTGACCATGCACTGAACACGTGGCTGATCATACACTGCTCACATAACTGATCATGCACAGATCACGTGGCTATCATACACTGAATACGTGGCTGAACATGCACTGGTCACGTGGCTGATCACACACCTGTCACGTGACATATCATGCACGGATCACGTGGCACTCATGCACTGATCACGTGGCTGATCATACACTGCTCACGTAACTCATCATGCACACATCACGTGGCTATCATGCACTGCTCACGTGGTTCTTCATGGAATGATCACGAAGCTACCATATACTGGTCACGTGACTGATCATGCACAGATCACGTAAATGATCATGCACTGTTCACGTGACTGATCATGTACAGATCATGTGACTGATAATGCACTGATCATGTGGCTATCATGCTCTGCTCACTTGGCTGATCATGCAACGATCACGTAGCAACAATGTACTGGTCTCGTGACTAATCATGCACTGATCACGTAATTGATCCTGCACTGATCACGTGGCTCATCAAGCACTGATCCGGTGGCTGATCAGACACGTATCACGTCTCTGATCATTTACAGATCACGTGACTAATCATGAAGTGATCACGTGGCTATCCTGCATTGATCACGTGGATATCATGCACAGATCACGTGGCTGATCACACATGTATCACGTGACTGGTCATGCACTGATCACGTGGCTATCATGTACAGATCACGTGGCTGATCATGCAATGATCACCTACCTAACATGTACTGGTCACGTGACTGATCATTCACTGATCAGGTGCCTGATCATGCACTGATCACGTGACTGATCATGCACTGATCACGTGGCTGATCATGCACTGATCACGTGGCTATCATGCACTGCTCACGTGGCTGATCATGCAATGATCACACAGCTACCATGCACTGGTCACATGACTGATCATGCACTGATCAGGTAATTGTTCATGCACTGATCTCGTGACTGATCATGCACAGATCACGTGACTGATCATGCACTGATCACGTGGCTGATCATACACTGATCACGTGACTGATCATGCACTGATCACGTGGCTGATCATGCACTGATTACGTGGCTATCATGCACTGCTCCCGTGGCTGATCATGCAATGATCACGTAGCTACCATGCACTGGTCACGTGACTGATCATGCACTGATCAGGTAATTGATCATGCACTGATCACGTGACTGATCACTCACAGATCACGTGACTGATCATGCACTGATCACGTGCCTATCATGCACTGCTCACGTGGCTGATCATGCAATGATCACGCAGCTACCATGTACTGGTCACATGACTGATCATGCACTGATCACATAATTGATCATGCACTGATCACCTGGCTTATCATGCATTGATCATGTGACTGATCATGTGCTGATCATGTTTGGTGTCACACACTGATCATGTGCCTCTGGAGGCAATGAACATAGAGCTGAGTAGGCAGGAATCAGTCAGCAGGCTACAATCATGGAACTCAGCTCTGAGAAATCATGCTGCTCAGCTGGCCATAATCAAGTAGATGAGCAGGCAGGAATTACGCAGCACAGGTGGCAATTGTCAAGCAGATGACAGGCAGGAATCGTGCAGCTCAGCTGGCAATTGTCAAGCAGATGAGCAGACAGTAATCACGCAGCTCAGCAGGCCCTGATCACGTGACTGAGCATGCACTGTTCACGTGGCTGATCACACACTGATCACGTGACTGATCATGCACTGATCACGTGACTGATCATGCACTGATCACGTGACTGATCATGCACTGATCACGTGGCTGATCATGCACTGATCACGTGGCTATCATGCACTGATCACGTGGCTGATCATGCACTGATCACGTGGCTATCATGCACTGATCACGTGACTGATCATGCACTGATCACGTAATTGATCATGCACTGATCACGTGGCTGATCATGCACTGATCACGTGGCTGATCATGCACTGATCACGTGACTGATCATGCACTGATCACGTGACTGATCATGCACTGATCACGTGGCTATCATGCACTGATCACGTGGCTGGACATGCACTGATCACGTGCCTGATCATGCACTGATCACGTGGCTGATCATGCACTGATCACGTGACTGATCATGCACTGATCACGTGTCTGATCATGCACTGATCACGTGGCTATCATGCACTGATCACGTGGCTGATCATGCACTGATCACGTCTATATCATGCACTGATCACGTGACTGATCATGCACTGATCACGTGACTGATCATGCACTGATCACGTGGCTATCATGCACTACTCACGTGGCTGATCATGCAATGATCATGTAGCTACCATGTACAGGTCACGTGAATGATCATACACCCATCAGGTGACTGATCATGCACTGATCACGTGGCTATCATGCACTGATCACGAGAATGATCATGCACTGATAACGTCTATATCATCCACTGATCACAAGACTGCCCATGCACTGATCACGTGGATGATCATACAGTAATCATGTGACAGATCATGCACTGATCACGTGGCTGATCATGCACTGATACCGTGACTGATCATGGACTGATCACATGACTATCATGTAGTGATCACGTGACTTAATGGCGCTGATCATGTGACTGATCATGCGCTGATCATGTTTGCTATCATACACTGATCATGTGCCTCTGGAGGCAATAAACAAAGAGCTGAGTAGGCACGAATCAAACAGTCAGCAGGCAATAATCATGGAACTCAGCTGTGAGGAATCATGCTGCTCAGCTGGCAATAATCAAGCAGCTGAGCAGGCAGGAATTACGCAGCACAGCTGGCAATTGTCAAGCAGATGACAGGCAGGAATCGTGCAGCTCAGCTGGCAATTGTCAAGCAGATGAGCAGACAGTAATCACGCAGCTCAGCAGGCCCTGATCACGTGACTGAGCATGCACTGTTCACGTGGCTGATCATACACTGATCACGTGATTGATCATGCACTGATCACTTGGATATCATGCACTGATCACGTGGCTGATCATACACTGTTCACGTGTCTGACCATGCACTGATCACGTGGCTGATCATACACTGCTCACGTAACTGATCATGCACTGATCACGTGGCTATCATGCACTGAATACGTGGCTGAACATGCACTGATCACGTGGCTGATCACACACCTGTCACGTGACATATCATGCACTGATCACGTGGCACTCATGCACTGATCACGTGGCTGATCATACACTGCTCACGTAACTCATCATGCACACATCACGTGGCTATCATGCACTGCTCACGTGGCTGATCATGGAATGATCACGAAGCTACCATATACTGGTCACGTGACTGATCATGCACTGATCACGTAAATGATCATGCACTGATCACGTGGCTGATCATGCACTGATCACGTGGCTGATCATGCACTGATCACGTGACTGATCATGCACTGATCACGTGACTGATCATGCACTGATCACGTGGCTATCATGCACTGATCACGTGGATATCATGCACTGATCACGTGGCTGATCACACATGATCACGTGACTGATCATGCACTGATCACGTGGCTATCATGCACTGATCACGTGGCTGATCATGCACTGATCACGTAGCTACCATGCACTGATCACGTGACTGATCATGCACTGATCACGTGGCTGATCATGCACTGATCACGTGACTGATCATGCACTGATCACGTGGCTGATCATGCACTGATCACGCAGCTACCATGTACTGGTCACATGACTGATCATGCACTGATCACATAATTGATCATGCACTGATCACGTGGCTTATCATGCACTGATCATGTGACTGATCATGTGCTGATCATGTTTGGTGTCACACACTGATCATGTGCCTCTGGAGGCAATGAACAAAGAGCTGAGTAGGCACGAATCAGTCAGCAGGCTATAATCATGGAACTCAGCTCTGAGAAATCATGCTGCTCAGCTGGCAATAATCAAGTAGATGAGCAGGCAGGAATTACGTAGCACAGGTGGCAATTGTCAAGCAGATGACAGGCAGGAATCGTGCAGCTCAGCTGGCAATTGTCAAGCAGATGAGCAGACAGTAATCACGCAGCTCAGCAGGCCCTGATCACGTGACTGAGCATGCACTGTTCACGTGGCTGATCACACACTGATCACGTGACTGATCATGCACTGATCACGTGACTGATCATGCACTGATCACGTGGCTATCATGCACTGATCACGTGGCTGATCATACACTGATCACGGGACTGATCATGCACTGATCACGGGCTATCATGCACTGACTACGTGACTATCATGCACTGATCACGTGGCTGATCATGCACTGATCACGTGACTGATCATGCACTGATCACGTGACTGATCATGCACTGATCACGTGGCTGATCATGCACTGATCACGTGGCTATCATGCACTGATCACGTGGCTGATCTGGCAATGATCACGTAGCTACCATGTACTGGTCACGTGACTGATCATGCACTGATCACGTAATTGATCATGCACTGATCACGTGGCTGATCATGCACTGATCACGTGGCTGATCATGCACTGATCACGTGACTGATCATGCACTGATCACGTGGCTATCATGCACTGATCACGTGGCTGACATACACTGATCACGTGCCTGGATCATGCACTGATCACGTGGCTGATCATGCACTGATCACGTGACTGATCATGCACTGATCACGTGTCTGATCATGCACTGATCACGTGGCTATCATGCACTGCTCACGTGGCTGATCATGCATGATCACGCAGCTACCATGTACTGGTCACATGACTGATCATGCACTGATCACGTGACTGATCATGCAGTGATCACGTGGCTATCATGCACTACTCACGTGGCTGATCATGCAATGATCATGTAGCTACCATGTACAGGTCACGTGAATGATCATACACCCATCAGGTGACTGATCATGCACTGATCACGTGGCTATCATGCACTGATCACGAGACTGATCATGCACTGATCACGTCTATATCATGCACTGATCACATGACTGCCCATGCACTGATCACGTGGATGATCATACACTAATCATGTGACAGATCATGCACTGATCACGTGGCTGATCATGCACTGATACCGTGACTGAGCATGGACTGATCACATGACTATCATGTAGTGATCACGTGACTTAATGGCGCTGATCATGTGACTGATCATGCGCTGATCATGTTTGCTATCATACACTGATCATGTGCCTCTGGAGGCAATAAACAAAGAGCTGAGTAGGCACGAATCAAACAGTCAGCAGGCAATAATCATGGAACTCAGCTGTGAGGAATCATGCTGCTCAGCTGGCAATAATCAAGCAGCTGAGCAGGCAGGAATTACGCAGCACAGCTGGCAATTGTCAAGCAGATGACAGGCAGGAATCGTGCAGCTCAGCTGGCAATTGTCAAGCAGATGAGCAGACAGTAATCACGCAGCTCAGCAGGCCCTGATCACGTGACTGAGCATGCACTGTTCACGTGGCTGATCATACACTGATCACGTGATTGATCATGCACTGATCACTTGGATATCATGCACTGATCACGTGGCTGATCATACACTGTTCACGTGTCTGACCATGCACTGATCACGTGGCTGATCATACACTGCTCACGTAACTGATCATGCACTGATCACGTGGCTATCATGCACTGAATACGTGGCTGAACATGCACTGCTCACGTGGCTGATCACACACCTGTCACGTGACATATCATGCACTGATCACGTGGCACTCATGCACTGATCACGTGGCTGATCATACACTGCTCACGTAACTCATCATGCACACATCACGTGGCTATCATGCACTGCTCACGTGGCTCGTCATGGAATGATCACGAAGCTACCATATACTGGTCACGTGACTGATCATGCACAGATCACGTAAATGATCATGCACTGTTCACGTGACTGATCATGTACTGATCACGTGACTGATCATGCACTGATCACGTGGCTATCATGCTCTGCTCACGTGGCTGATCATGCAACGATCACGTAGCAACCATGTACTGGTCACGTGACTGATCATGCACTGATCACGTAATTGACCCTGCACTGATCACGTGGCTCATCACGCACTGATCCGGTGGCTGATCACACACGTATCACCTGACTGATCATGCACTGATCACGTGACTAATCATGCACTGATCACGTGGCTATCATGCACTGATCACGTGGATATCATGCACTGATCACGTGGCTGATCACACATGTATCACGTGACTGATCATGCACTGATCACGTGGCTATCATGCACTGATCACGTGGCTGATCATGCACTGATCACGTAGCTACCATGCACTGGTCACGTGACTGATCATGCACTGATCACGTGGCTGATCATGCACTGATCACGTGACTGATCATGCACTGATCACGTGGCTGATCATGCACTGATCACGCAGCTATCATGTACACATGACTGATCATGCACTGATCACGTGATTGATCATGCACTGATCACGTGGCTTATCATGCACTGATCATGTGACTGATCATGTGCTGATCATGTTTGGTGTCATACACTGATCATGTGCCTCTGGAGGCAATGAACAAAGAGCTGAGTAGGCACGAATCAGTCAGCAGGCTATAATCATGGAACTCAGCTCTGAGAAATCATGCTGCTCAGCTGGCAATAATCAAGTAGATGAGCAGGCAGGAATTACGCAGCACAGGTGGCAATTGTCAAGCAGATGACAGGCAGGAATCGTGCAGCTCAGCTGGCAATTGTCAAGCAGATGAGCAGACAGTAATCACGCAGCTCAGCAGGCCCTGATCACGTGACTGAGCATGCACTGTTCACGTGGCTGATCACACACTGATCACGTGACTGATCATGCACTGATCACGTGACTGATCATGCACTGATCACGTGGCTATCATGCACTGATCACGTGGCTGATCATGCACTGATCACGGGACTGATCATGCACTGATCACGGGCTATCATGCACTGACATATGACTGACATGCACTGATCACGTGGCTGATCATGCACTGATCACGTGACTGATCATGCACTGATCACGTGACTGATCATGCACTGATCACATGGCTGATCATGCACTGATCACGTGGCTATCATGCACTGATCACGTGGCTGATCTGGCAATGATCACGTGGCTACCATGTACTGGTCACTTGACTGATCATGCACTGATCACGTAATTGATCATGCACTGATCACGTGGCTGATCATGCACTGATCACGTGGCTGATCATGCACTGATCAAGTGACTGATCATGCACTGATCACGTGACTATCATGCACTGATCACTTGGCTGGTCATACACTGATCACATGCCTGGTCATGCACTGATCACGTGGCTGATCATGCACTGATCACGTGGCTATCATGCACTGCTCACGTGGCTGATCTAGCAATGATCAGGTAGCTACCATGCACTGGTCACGTGACTGATCATGCACTGATCAGGTAATTGATCATGCACTGATCACGTGACTGATCATGTACAGATCACGTGACTGATCATGCACAGATCACGTGACTGATCATGCACTGATACCGTGACTGAGCATGGACTGATCACATGACTATCATGTAGTGATCACGTGACTTTATGGCGCTGATCATGTGACTGATCATGCACTGATCATGTTTGCTATCATACACTGATCATGTGCCTCTGGAGGCAATAAACAAAGAGCTGAGTAGGCACAAATCATACAGTCAGCAGGCAATAATCATGGGACTCAGCTGTGAGGAATCATGCTGCTCAGCTGGCAATAATCATGCAGCTGAGCAGGCAGGAATTACGCAGCACAGCTGGCAATTGTCAAGCAGATGACAGGCAGGAATCGTGCAGCTCAGCTGGCAATTGTCAAGCACATGAGCAGACAGTAAATACGCAGCTCAGCAGGCACTGATCACGTGACTGAGTATGCACTGTTCACGTGGCTGCTCATACACTGATCACGTGATTGATCATGCACTGATCACTTGGATATCATGCACTGATCACGTGTTTGATCATACAATGTTCAAGTGTCTGACCATGCACTGAACACGTGGCTGATCATACACTGCTCACATAACTGATCATGCACAGATCACGTGGCTATCATACACTGAATACGTGGCTGAACATGCACTGGTCACGTGGCTGATCACACACCTGTCACGTGACATATCATGCACGGATCACGTGGCACTCATGCACTGATCACGTGGCTGATCATACACTGCTCACGTAACTCATCATGCACACATCACGTGGCTATCATGCACTGCTCACGTGGTTATTCATGGAATGATCACGAAGCTACCATATACTGGTCACGTGACTGATCATGCACAGATCACGTAAATGATCATGCACTGTTCACGTGACTGATCATGTACTGATCATGTGACTGATAATGCACTGATCATGTGGCTATCATGCTCTGCTCACTTGGCTGATCATGCAACGATCACGTAGCAACAATGTACTGGTCTCGTGACTAATCATGCACTGATCACGTAATTGATCCTGCACTGATCACGTGGCTCATCAAGCACTGATCCGGTGGCTGATCAGACACGTATCACGTCTCTGATCATTTACAGATCACGTGACTAATCATGAAGTGATCACGTGGCTATCCTGCATTGATCACGTGGATATCATGCACAGATCACGTGGCTGATCA